>NW_024872282.1:0-28189 GCF_019054845.1 Dipodomys spectabilis | reverse complement strand
TAACACTTAGTAAGTCTTATCTTTAAGGGATCCTCTGAGTGTCTCTGAACAGTCCATCTTGCAGCATTCTCTGTATATAGGTCCACTGCCTGTTTCACTTGAGGGTGATGGATCCAATGCTGTTTTCCTGCTAATTTAATAGCCGACAGTAAAGTTAGCACCACTAAGTAAGGTCCTTGCCACTTTGGTTCCAATTCAGGACCATGATGCATTTTTATGCATACCAGCTTTCCAGGCAAGAAAGAGTGGATGAAGTTTTGTTTTTTCTTTTTTAAACTCCATTTTTTAGTTCATTCCACTTACTTGAGGTCTAGCTTTTGAATGTATTGCTGAAGTGAGACTTGCTATAGAGTAAACTACATTACTTACCCCAAAGAAATTTTCCTTCCAAGTGGATTTAATTTCTTATTTTGTATTTGAACTTTTTATTGTCACCCTAATGTTTATTTATTTTTAAACACTTTTTATTATTATTATCTTTAAGTAGTTATACAAAGAAGTTCCCATTCTACGAAACAGTACCTGAATACAAGTTGTCTGACAACATTGTCACCCATCCCTCATAACCCTTCCATTCTCACACATTTTTTGGTAAAAATTGAGATAGGTGATTACATATATTTCACAATATTGTGCAATTGTGATACTTAGTTAAAGTCACAAACACATTTTAACCTTGACAAGGCAAATTATCGTTATCATGGTATAAAATTTGTTAATTCTATGAGCTTTGACAATTAAAATTATTTTCCCCACCTCAGGTACTGTTTACATTTTTTTCCTTTTGTTTAGTGTAGGCTATTCCCTCTTTCCCTCTCATTCCTCCCTTCCCATCACTGTGTTTAGGTTGCTTAGTTATTTTTCTTCTATGTCGGGTGCAGCTGATGGACCCCTTTGTTGTATGTTGTTCCATTTCCCGCTTATTCTGTTCCTCCTCCTGGCTTCCCTCTATTGCGTGCACATTTCTGCCATCTACATGGTCAAGAACATGGAGTCATTAATGGTGATACAACAAATTGAGTGGCTGTCCTTTGTTTCTTGAGTCCTGTTTATTTTGTCATATCTTCTTGCACTTTGGCTTTAGCATCCACGTATCAGGTAGACCCTGTGCCGTTTGTCTCTTTGTTCTTGGCTTACCTCACTGAAATAATTTGGTCTAGTTCCAACCATTTCCCTGCAAATGCCATCATTTTGTCCTTTCTAATGGTTGCATAGTATTCCATTGTATATAGGTACCACAATTTTTGGATCCACTCATCAGTAGTGGCTCATCTGGGTTGTTTCCAAATTTTGGCTATTGTGAACAGTGCTGCAATAATCATAGAGGTGTGTGTGTCTTTGTATAGTGGTTCCTCTTGTTCAGAGTAGATGCCTAGAAGTGGTATGGCCAGTTCATTGGAGAGGTTGATATTTAGCTTTCTGAGGTAGCTCCAGACTGCTTTCCAAAATGGTTGTATTAGTATACATTCCCACCAGCAAAGTAATGTTTCTCTTTCTTTGCATCCCTTTCAGCATTTGTCATTGGCTGAATTTAGGATGTGGACCATTCTGACTGTGATAAGGTGGTATCTCAGAGTTGTTTTTATTTGCATTTTCTTTACAGCCATGTGTTTCTTTACCATTTTTATCTCTTCTTCTTTGAAGTCTCTCTTTAGCTCCCTTGACAATGTCAAGATTGGTTTGATAGGTTTGTGAAGGTTTAGTTTCTTGACTTCACCATATATAATGGATATTAGATACTTTTCTGATATATTGCTGGTAAATACTTTTCCCAATTATTTAGCTTTCTTTCTAGTTTTGTTTCTATACTTTATCTGTGTAGAAAGTTTTTATTTTAAATTAGTCCCATTTATCGAGTCATTCTCCAATTTGTTGTGACCCTGGGAATCTGTTCTGAAAGTTCCTGCCTGTGCCTGTAAGTTCAAGTGTCTCGCATAATCAGTCCTGCAGTAGTTTCAGTGTTTCCGGTTTGATGTTAAGGTCTTTAATCCAAATTGAGTTGATGTTAGTGCATGGTGATAGGCTAGGGTTCACTTTTACTTTTCTGCATGTGGCCAGTTTCCCAACACCAGTAGTTGAAGAGGTTATATTTCTTCCTCTGTATGTCTTTGGCTCCTTTGTCAAATATCAATTGACTGTACATATGCAGCTGTATTTGTGGGTCCTCTAACCTGTCTCATTCATTTTCGTGTCTCTTTTTGTGCCAGTACCAAGCTGTCTTTATTATTATGGCTTTATATAGGGCTTGAAGTCCTGTATCATGATCCCTCCTGCATTTTCTTTTTCCTAAAATTGTTTTGGCTATGCTAGGTCTTTTGATGTTCCATATGAATTTCTGGACTATTTTCTCTATTTCAGTAAACTAGGATATTGGAATTTTAATGGGAGTTGCATTGAATGTCTTTATTAATTTTGGCAGTTTGGCCATTTTCACCGTAATAATTCTGCCTATCTGGAAACATGGGAAGTCTTTAAATTTCCTGATATCTTCTATGATTCCTTTAATTAGGCTTTTATAATTTTCATGAAATAGACCCATTACATCTTTGGTTAGGTTAATTCCCACATACCTTTTTGGGGGTTATTGCTAATGGGTTTGTTTCCTTGATTTCCCTTTCTGCTTGTACATTGTTGCTATGCAAAAAGGTGATTGATTTTTGTTGGCTAATTTTTTATCCTGCTAAGTTTGAGATGGAGCTGTAGGGATCGTTAATTTACAAAATAATGCCATCTGCAAAAAGAGATAGTTTATCATCTTCCTCTCCTATGTGGATCCCTTTAATGTGTTTTTCTTGCCTTATTGCTCTGGCTAAGAACTCCAGAACTATATTGAAGAGGAGTGGAGTGAGTGGGCATCCTTGCCTTGTTCCTGTTTTTAGGGGAATTGGTTGTAGTTTTTCCCTATTAAGTATAAAATTGGCCTTTGATCTGCCATGTAAGTCTTTTGTTGTCTTATGAAATGTTCCTTCTATTCCTATTTTATTCCAGAGCTTTTAACATGAATGAGTGCTGAATTTTATCAAAAACCCTTTCCGCATCAATGGTGATAACCATGTGGTTCTTGACTTTGTATCTGTTGATGTGCTGGATTACATTTATTGACTTACATACATTAAACCATCTCTGGATGAACCCTACTTGGTCAAAATGTATGAGTTTTTTTAATATGTTTCTGTTGGTTGCAATTTTATTGAGGAGCTTTGCATCTGTCTTAATCAAAGAGATTGGTGTGTAGTTCTTTTTTTGTCGGTCTTTGCCTGGTTTGCGGATGAATGTGATATTGGCTTCATATAATGAGTTTGGGATTATGTCTTCTGTTTCTATTTCTCTGAAGAGCTTGAGGAGTATGGGTATTAGTTCCTCTTTAAAGGTCTTATAGAATTCTGTAGTGAATCCATCAGGTCCTGGGCCTTTCCTGTTGGAAGATTTCTGACTACTTCTACTATCTCATTGTAGGTTATTGACATGTTTAATTGATTTATTTCTTCTTGGTTCTGTTTGGGCAATTTGTATTTCTTTTTTTTTAAGGCAGGAAAAGAAGTTTACTGAACTGCTGCCCCAACAATGCATGGTGGAGAAGCATGGGTGGAAAGGAAGGGGGCAACCCACCTCTAGGCCAGGACTTATCTAGGCCAGGGACAAGAAGAGGTGTGGCCAGGTGGGGGAAAGGTGTGGCCACACTGGATCCAGAGGTGACCTCAGGGTCTAGGAACCTCCTAAGGTCAGATGGGAGGCATGTGACCAGATTTGGCCCAGTATGTCACCTAGCAGGAGGGGAAGGTGACTGCTTCCAGGTCTGCCAGTTACCTATGTAACAGATACTGGGAAGAAACTTAGCTAAGAGGGAAGGAGGTTTCTGTGTTCAGACCTTATATTCCAGCCTTTTGATAATTATGAAAAAAGGCGAAGAGTCTCTCTGGCTACTTCCTGATTGCAAGGGGCATCGACAGTAGATGTAAAAGGCTGAGACATAGTCTTCTTTGGGAGAAGGCAGCAGGCAACAGCTGTCACTTGGGCATTGAGTCCTTAGATGAAGTCTGGAGGAGACACGTCTCTTGGATGAAGTCTGGAGAAGTCTCATGAGGAGACTAATTGGGGGACTAAAAAAGAAATACTAGAGACAAATATATGACAAGAGGAAGGACTTGGGGCTGAAAATGTTGGTAGAAATGTCCCTAGCTACTTCTGACATCTGGTGACTAGGTAGAGAAGAAGTCAAGTGACAAAGGCAAGAATATAAATTCCTGTGCAGTTGACACAGGAATTTATATTCTTGCCTTTGTCACACACAAAAGCCACAGGATGGATTTTTTACATTTTGTTCCTCTCTATGTTGACCTTCCTGGGTCTGAATGACATGCCTACAATGGGTACTTCAACTTGCATTGGTGAAGGCTAATGGGCTATCAGGGAAGCCACAGGCCCATGCAGCAATGTAGGCCCTGAGTAAAAGTCCTCGTCCTGATACCTATAGTGGGGGGATTTCCCAAGAGACTCGTTTCTATGCATGGGAATGCAGATGGAATGTGAGCAAACTCATGATTGAATGAGAAGTTTCTGCGTGAATCGGTCTAGTCTAAAATTACATGCAATGATCCTAGGATGCTGATTGATATTAATGAATAGTTTACTAAGCATGAAGAGAATCCTATTCCTTCAATGGTGGCATAATAACTACCTAAGAGTTGGTAGGAACGTAGTTGATGCCATTGAAACCTAGGTAGGTGTCTTTGGCACTCTATACAACTATATATTTATTGGTATACTACCATTTTCCAATCCATGTATGGCTATTTTGTCCACCCCTGTGGGTCAATCTCAGGGTCTGGGAAATGCCTGATAGCTTTCTGGGCTAGAGATTGCGGTGTTTACACACCCATTCATGAATTGGTTCTGCTAGGCCCTGAGTTGAGATCTCAGCACTGCCAACAATTGGAACGTGGAGTAAGAAGCCAAGTGTGACACCTGTTTTCCTTTTCTCTGAGAGTCCTGGGTGTCAGACATGTTGGAGAACACGTATACAAATCTAGATACTATGTGATAGGATGTCATCAATATAATAAATGGAATGCGTGTTATCACAGTCAATAAAATAAATGATAAATAAATGAATAAGACAGAAATATAATAAATAACCACTACAAGCAGGATATGGACTGAACATCTATAGGTAAGTACAAACCCTATCTTTACAATGTATGTAAATAGTATGTCTGCCAGGGCTAGGGCTTGAATTCAGACCTAGGGACCAGGCCTGACTTTCTTGTCTTCAGGAATGGTGAGCTTCCCCTTCGTCCACTCTGCTGCAGAGTACCAAGACCCTGAGTTCAAATCCAAAGACTTGCAGAAAAAACAGCACCAGTTGCAAGCCAGGGAGAAAATATTTTTAAATTATTTATTTATTTGTTTGTTTATTATGGTGAAAATAATGTACAGAGAGGTTACAATTACATGGGCAAGATAATGAGTACATTTCTTATCATGCATTGATGCTTCCTCCTTTTTTTTCCCCTTTCTATCCCTTCCCATCTCCCCCGCCCCCTACCTAATCTTCCCCCTCCTCCACCCTGACCAAAGTTGTAAAGTTCATTTTTTGACATAACATCTTGTATATCTCATTGTTTCAATGGATCCACCTGTATTTCTATTTAAACGATTTGTTTTATCCCTTCCCTTCCACAACGGTATAACCCCTGCTTTCACTGTATTTGATGTTGGAATATATATATATATATATATATATATATATATTTGTTTTTGCCAAGCAAGGTCTTGAACTCATGTCATGGCAACTCTGCCTCAGCTTCCATCACCCTAGGCTGGGGTCCAGCCATTGGAACAACAGCCAATCCTGGGATTCTGCACCTCCAGGCCTTGCGGGGGAGGGGGGAATGCACAGAAGAGAAGTAGTGGGATGGCCTTTTCACCTTTTGCACCATGACCCTCTGGGTCTAAATGGCACGGCTCCAAAGTTTACTTCACCATGCATTGCTGAAGGCTGGTGGGCTATTGGGGAATCCATAGTCCATCAAGGCAAAATAGGCCTAGAGTCGAATCCCAGTCATGTCACTTCTGGATGGCAGGACGTCCTAAGAGACTCGTTCCCATCCATAGGAATAACGATGGGATGTTATCAATGTCACGGTTCAATGAGTTGTTCGTGAATGATACTCGTATAAAATTAGACATCATGATTTCAGTAGGCTGATTGATTTTATTTAATATGAAGCATTAAAAGAATACTATTTCTTACAGGGATGCAATGATTTCAGGACACTGATTTCCTTAATAGTTAATTAAGGGCGAAAACAATAACATTAATTATATGGAGGCATAATAAATACCCAAGAATTGGTAGGAATGTAGTCTATATAACTGAATACTGGATAGAAATATCTGGCAATCTATAAAGATATATATTTATTAATGTACTACCATCTGTGTGTCAATATGTTCTCATTTTCTCAATGCCAGGGGCTAAATCTCAGGTTCTGCATACTTCTTGTCAGCTCATTTTGCCCCAGGATGGCATGCTGACACTCACCCATTCATGAATTTGGCCCTGTAGGCCATGAATTCAGATGCCAGCACTCCCAAACAATAATAGTGGAGTAAGAAGTTGATGGTGACACATGTTTTCCTTTTCTGGGCAAGTCCTGGGTGTCAGGCATGAAGTGGAAAACATATGCAGTCCTATATCCTATGTAATCAAAGTAATCAATGTTCTATGTGCCAAAATAATCAATGAAATAAACAGTCAATACATGAACATAATGAAAAATAAAATGAATAACTACACAGAAAGTAATATAGAATCAACATTTGTATGTAAATATAAATCATATATCTAAAATGTACACGAATGTGATGTTTTCTATTGTTGAGGATTGGTTTCAGGCCTAAGGAACAGACTTGAATTTCTTCACTTCAGGGAGGCGAGCTTCCCCTTCCCATACAGTGCAACAGAGTTACCCAGACAATGAGTTCCAATCCCAGTCCTGGCAGAAAAAATGGCATCTCCATACTATGTGGTGCCCAATTCTTAGGTATTTCATTCTGCCTTCATTAAATGAATGTGATTGTGTAAATGCGTCATAAAGTATTGATTAAAATTGATAAATATCCTATAATAGTGTATAATTTTATCCTGGAATCATTTAAGAACTGCCCATTCAATCATGACATACATCCCATCCCATTTGAGTTCATATGGATATGAATGAGTGTCTTAGGATCACTTCCCATTTGGAGGTGGCAGGACCAGGATTTGAACTGTGGGCTTCAGCTCCCTCTACTTAAACCTATGGATAGGGAACTCACCGGTCTGTCCAAGAACATCAGCTAGACCAATGATTAGGCAGGCACCAGTGGCTCTCAGCAATCCTCCTTGATACAAGGCTGTGATAGGAGGATCATGATCATAGTCACACTAGGCAGGAAAGTCCTTGAAATGCCTGTCCAAGTTCAGTGTCAACAAAGCCATAAGTAGAGCCATGTGGTAGAGGGCTAGCCTTGAGCAAAAGCAACTCACGGACTGTGCCCAGATCCTGAGTTCAAGGTCCAAGACTGGCAACAAACAGTCATACAGAACAATCTGTGTAGCCATCCGGCTAAAGCAAGTCACCCTCTTGTCTCCAACTGAATTGGACAGAGTTTCCAGAGAAAGGGGCTGGGGAGCCGCTGTCATCATGACTCCACCCATGCAGCCTGCATCACAGGATTCCGACTGCACCCCCATTCTTTCATGGTTCTTTCTGACCAATGGGATACAAGAATTGTGGCCACTCCCACATTCCATGCTGTCCAGTAGCACCCGGATTCCCTCTGTTGGTTCACACCACTACCAGCAGTTGAGGAAGTTTGAGGTGGCTGAGTGGTGAGCAAGAGTCTTGAGGCGACTTTGGAGTGGATTAGGAAACTTACAACCTAGTCAGTGAGTGGGAGAATAGAGGATTTCCCAGAGCCTGGGAATGTGGCCAGCCCATCTCTCCCATCCTAGTGCTCAGATGTCTTTAACAACAAAACTCTGTGAGAGAGCTGTGGGCAAGAAACAACTGCCAGAACACCAGCAGAAGAATCCTGCCATCAGACCTGCAACATTCAAAAAAACAAAGAACACAAAAAAGGGAGGGATCCCCAAGACAAACACCACTGGAGAGCATGATTCAAAGGAGGGTCTGGCCAAAGGTGATGCCAACTCCGGGACTCACATGCCTTTGGAGACTGTCACAGCCACCAGAGTCCAGAATGTCAAGCGTCCCTATACCACTAAAGATCTGCAGACGTGCTACCAACACGTGGTGCCTGCCCTGGACCGCAGCAAAATAAGAAACCAGGCGCTCTGTGCCAAGATCCAACCACTGAATCAGGAAAAGACAGACCTGCAGGATCGATGGGAGAGAGAGAGGGAGAAGATAGCCCAGGTGCACAAAGCACTGAAAATAGAGCTAGAAATCCAGAAGCCACTCATATGGAGGTCAGTTTTGGCAGGAAGCGATTTACAATCAGCACCAGCCCACATGCAGCACATGGCTGATGACAGAGTAATGGAGCACAAAGCTCTCACCAGCTGCCTGCAGGCCACATAGCAGCGCAGGGCAGAGCTGGAGATGGAGGATTCTGCAGTCACTGCTGCACAGAAGGAGACTGAAATGTTCTTCGAACAGCTGAATGATGTAGCACTTCAGCTCGAGTAAAAGATCAGAAGCTTCTATGACCTGGAGCAAGTGAACACAGAGTTGCAGGAGAAGCTGGAAGCGCTCTGGACATAGAGGAGCAACAGGAATAACAGAATCTGCAAGTTCCAACATGCACTGGCAGGGCATGAGGTACTGAGAAGACTACTGGACAATCTGAGCTGGATGGTGACAGCAGCGAATCTGGAGAGAGACAACTTCGTGGAGGACCTGAGCATTGAGAGGTCCACGCGAAGGAGGAGGCCCAGTGGCTGACTGAGCAGGTGAACCAACTGACAGAGGAGAAGGAGGGAGGGGGTAGGTAGGTGCTGGATTTTGAGAAAGAGCTGGGGGAACTGAGAAGGACACTGGCAGAGCCACTGCCCCCCACAGGACAATCTCAGGCCAAGGGGCAGCTCCAGACCCAGGCCTACCGCAGGTAGATGGAGTTGAAAAACCTGGAGGAACAACTTTACATCCAGGTCCAGGAAAACCAGAGGCCCCATCTCCAGAACGCAGAGCAGTGGGAGCAATTGCAGAGACTGGAGGAGAAGGCGGAGGGTTGGCAAGGGATCCATGAGACCCCATGATGCACATGTCTGTGCAACCCACAGCTAGAAGAACAGCTGGCCTTGCTGTGGGATGCTGTCCACAGGGTGAGCGGTGAGAAGGACGAGTTTGCCAGCATCTTGGACTCTGAGCAGCAGGTGAAGAAACATCTGCAGGAACAGCTGGACCACTCAGAGGAGAAGATAGAGGAATGGAAAGAGGTGGATGAGAGAGAGACTCAAGTGGCTTGGGAGATGCAGGAGCAGCAGGAGCAGTCCCTGGCCCAGCTGCAGGAGCTCAGAGCCACCTGTGAGCATCATATCACCTCCAATGAACGACTGAGGTCCAAGAAGTAGGCCTTGCAGCAGCACCTCTAGAGGCAGACCCAGCTGTTGGAGCAGCTTTAGCAAGTGCAGGGCCCAACCAACTGTGGGGACTAGGTGATGCCACCAAAGTGGCAGGACATTCTCAAGTGCCTGGAAGTAACCAGAACACAGGACAAGTAGCTGCAGGCCCAGCTGATCTTCCTGGCTTTCCCTGGGGAAGGGGAAGGTGTGAGCCCTAGAGAAGCAAAAGGTGAGGAAACGACTCCACCTGATGTGCCCATCATAGAGGATGGGAACATCCCCCAAAGTAAGAGGGATGTGACTCTGTGAGCACTCTTGGAGGCTGACATCCACAGGAGGAAACTCCTGCCACAGGAGCGGCGGCCCTGCTGCAGGCACTTGGTCCACCCAACAGCTCAGTGCCAGATAGAGCTGGAGCCACAGGTATCTGCCCCGTTGGCTGCCACCACAGCATGTGTGAGGATGGGAAGTGGGACATGTGGGCGTCCAAAAAGAAAATCTGCTTCATCCACGACCTGCCTGAGGAGGTGGACTTCCATAGTCCAGCGGATGAGCTCCACCATCCATGCAGCCAGCTGTCGGCACATATCCACACTGTCCAGGAGTTGCTCCTGGTGTGTAAAGGACAGATGTTCATCCTGGATCAACTGTGCAGGGAGAAAGCCAAGAGCATGTGCCGGCTGTCCCAGGAGAAGATAGAGAAGAGGAAAGAGCTGCAGGAGCTGCTGTCTCTCCTCTCAAGGGGCTCCAGATGTCGGTCCAGACTGAGCCCACCATCTGTGCTGCTGCTTTAGAGGCCTCAGGCTCCTGGGTGGGCAAAATGAGGGAGGAGAAGAAAGGTTTTGAAGAATTGCAACTTCAAGACCTTGTGGAAACTGCCAGAGGAGAGGTCGGGGTTCCCTACCCCGCAGAGGACTCTCCCAAAGAGTACATCCTGCCGCAGATGTCCCACATCCAGAGCCACCCACAGCCGGCGCACTCAGGCTTGCAGCTCTCTGTCACTTTTTTCTGTAGGCTGATGGGGATGATGACTCCCTATGTGACATACTGAGTCTCAAAATTCTTGGCAGCCACCAGAACTAGGTGGCCAGGTGGCCTTCTCTAGGCCTCTATCTGCCTGGTGATGGGAAGGGTAAACTGTGGGCTGGGTAGAGCAGAGGCTGCTGGGAGGACGCAAAATTCAAGGGATTTCTAATGGCCCATTGGTGACCAGGGAAGAAGCCCATGTTATGCTTATCACAAAGAATAATTTTTTTTCAAAGGGAAACAAAGCCTCCACAAAGATTTGTTCTTTCAGGCATGGGGCTTTAACTCAGGGCCTGGTCACTGTTCCTGAGCTCTTTTTGATCAAGACCGGTGCTCTACCAGTTGAACTCCACCTCTACTTCCAGCTTTTTCTCTGTGGAATTGAACCCAAGGCTTCAGGCATGCTAGGCAACCACTATACCACTGAGCCACAGTCTCAGCTAAGATGATCCCCTGCCCCCAAACACATATGTTCATTACTCAGATAAATAGGAAGTAGGGGCTAGGATGAATATGAAGCACAAATCTGGTTCACACAGAATTACTCCACTTCCCCCTCTTTGACACCCTTATTTAAAATTTCTCTTTTACCATTGAGGGATGAGAGAGGGAGAGGGGAATCCTGAGAGAGAAGTGCCAAGAACAGTGGCCCCCTGAGCCCCACAGCCTCCCCCACAAAAGTAGTCCTCCAGATTCTGATCTTAACTGACTCAATGTGGAGTCTACACTGTCTCCCCACCCTTGCAAGGTTCAGGATGAAATAAATGTCAGCCCTGGACTCAGCCCACACCCAGGGTGGAAGCTCCTAGTCCCAGACCGACTTCCACCTCTGACTGCCCCGAGTTTGACTGTACCCACAACTCACCACAATGTTGGCAGCCATGATCTCATGGATGGATTCCAAGAAGTAGGTCTATGGCAGAAGCAGCAGGGTGAGCAGGGAAAAAGGAGGTGGATGATTGCTCTGGGATTTTCCTCTTCAGAGCCCTTCCATCCAACTGGGGCCATGCTGACCCAAAGCATGCCAAGGTCAGGGGGTGAGACAAGATGGAGGAACACAGGACTAAAGGAGGTACTGCTTTATCTTGGTGCACTTGAAAATCCCAATTATATTCGGCCCATGTCAATCCCAGAGTCAAAATGCAATGCCTCTCCTTGTTGTTGTTTTCCATGAGCGCTGTCCCTGAGCTCTTTTTCTCAAGGCTGGCACTCTACTACTTGAGCTACAGGGCCACTTCTTGTTTTCTGATGTTTCATCAAGGATAAAAGTCTCACACACTTTCCTGCCCAGGCTGGCTTGGCACCGTGATCCTCCAGATCTCAACTTCTTGAGCAGCTAGAATGACAAGTGTGAGCCACCAGTGCCCAGAATGTGATGCCTTTTAAAAGTATCTTGGCAAGTCTGTAAAAGGAGACCCAATGGGCCTAGATACACTACGACCCAATCAAGGAGCTGGGATGGGGGAATGCTGATTTTCTAGCCATTCTGTTCCCCAAAATTAAAGATGCCAAGTGGTGTTGTATACATCAAACTCCTAGGCCAACAGCCACTAGGCTTAATGGGGAAAAGGTAGAGAATACCTAAATATTGCAGTGTAGAAATCTCTGATTTTGCATGCACATGGTTTGTGTGTGTGTGTGTGTGTGTGTGTGTGTGTGTGTGTGTGTGTGTGTTTACTGGGGCTTGAACTCAGAGCCTAGGTGGTAACCTTTAGCCTGTTTGCACAAAGTTGGTGCTCTACCACTTGAAATATAGTAGCTCCACTTCCCAGCTTTTTAGTGATTCATTGGAAATAAGAGTCTACCCAGGCTAGCTTTGAATCTTGATTGATCCTCCAGTGTCTGCCTTGAGGAGCTAGGATTATAGGCATGAGCCACTCGCATCCAGCTGCATGTATGTCTTTTCATGCTGTTCTAACAGCTATTTACTTGCTCTGGCCTAGATCACTGCCTTCTACACCAGCTACCAGCAGCCCCTGACTGTGTGGAGAACATAAAGTTCAAACCTGTCAATGCATCCTATTTCTTTGTCCTCAGGGGAAGGAATGTTTCCTCTGAAACCTGGAGGGGTAGGGGTAGGGGTAGAGGTAGGTGGGATAGCTGTAGATGGGTGCTCAGCTAGAAGACAGGTATTCTGTTTTATCCAAGAAGAAAAGCATGGCCAGATGCTAATGGCTCATGCTCTTATATTCCTAGCTCCCTCAGTAGGCTGAGATCTGAGGATTGGCATTCAGAGGCAACGCAGCAAGAAATATCTGTGAGACTGTCTTCTCCCAAAAACCACCCTAAAGCTGGAAGTAAAGCTCTGGCTCAAGTGGTACAATGCTATCCTTGAATGAAAAAAATGAAGGACAGAACCCGGGCCCTGAGTTCAAGTCCTACTACCAAGATGCTCTCATTAGCACGTGCACACATGCACACACACACACACACACACACACACACACACAGAGGAAGGTGGTATTGATAAGCTGAGCTAGAACTGGGGGCAGTCCTGAGGCATAATCATAGTAAACTCGTAAACCACATCAGTTGTTTCTCCCTAAGTCCTTCTTGGGCTGAGAGGTCTGGGCCATGGCAGTAAGTTCCATGGAACCTGTGCCTCCATCTACGCACTGGGGAGGAAAGCAGGGTTCTGAGCACTGGGACTCCTGGGATACAGCGTTTACTACAAACAGCAGCCAGCCGGCTCTGGATCCTGAGCCTACAAGTCTTTCATGAGCCCAACTGAACACTGCCCAAGGTTTGCCTGACAATTTTGCATTCCTGTGATATCCATGTGAGTAGGCATTAACTGTTCTACCCCTCCTGGAGCAGAACCGTGGTCTGAGAAGTCAATTTAGTGCTCAGATCCACACTGCTCTCATGATAGATGTCATTCTGTTGACCCGGTCGATGACCTCCGTGTCACAAGGCTCAATCTTTCTCTGGTACTGTGGCCCACTCTGTATGCAAAGGCCTCTAAAGAGGCTGCTCTCAAGACTTGTAGGACACCTAGACATTGGGAGACCCTCAGGAGCCCACTGGAAAATACTCTTCTTAGAGTCACAGCATGAGGTCAAAGCAGGCCAGGTATTGGTCATGTGGCTCAAACTCTGGGCCTGGTTACTGTCCCCCAGCTCTTCAGCTTACCACTTGAGCCACAGCACCACTTCTGGTTTTCTGGTGGTTCTTGGAGAACAGAGTCTCCCGGACTTTCCTGCCCAGGCTGGCTTTGAATGGCAATATATATATATATATATATGTATATATATATATATATATATATTATATATAAAATATATATATGTATATATATACATATATATATAAAATATATATATGTATATATACATATATTATATATATAATATATATTATATATATATATATATATACTGGGCACTACTTTGGCTTGATTATAAGTCCTCAGAAGTTCCTTGCAGCTCAGTTTGCCAGAGGCTGGTGTGCTAAGACTGTGACCTCATTTATGAATTTGGCATTTTAGGCCGTGTGTTGAAATCCCAGCATGGCCAAAAATTTATTCATGGAGTAAGAAGACAATTCTGACACATGTTTTTTTCCTTCTCTGTGAAAGTCCTGGGTATCAGTATATGTGATATGATGTAATAAAATAAATGCTATATGTACAATAATACTAAATAAATAAGGATAATAAATGTCATATGGAGTAAACGCATATGACATAGATGTAATATATGAGGATTATATTTTATAGTGCTGGGGCTTCAATTCAGGCCCTGGGGACTTGTCTGAATTGCTTGTCTTCAAGGACAGTGATCTTCCCCTTCACCCACAGTGCCTCAGAATTCCCCACACCCTGAGTTTAAATCCCAGGCCTGCCAGAAAAATAGTGCAAATTCCAAGCCAGGGCCTTATTATTATTATTATCATCATCATTATTATTATGTTTTGGGCCAAGCACCGGGTTTCAACTCAGGTCTTTGTATCTCTGCCACAGCTGATCCTGGGATCCTATGTCCCGAGTTCAAATTTTGGGGCTGGCAAAAATAAAAATAAAAAGGAGAAGGATAAAACTGAGAATTTCAAGCAGGTGGTTTTACTTTTTTTTTTTCCTTTGCATTGTGACCCTCCTGGGTCTAAATGACAATGCCCAGAAAGTGTACATGACCTTACATTGCTGATATTTTGATGGCTATTAGGGAAGCCAGGCCAAAACCGGCAACTTAAGCCTGGAGATCGAATCCTGGACTGCCGGGATGGCAGGAGATTCTATGAAACACTTTCCAATATTCATCTGTATGAGTGGAATGTTGTAAAAGTAACAATTACATTAGTAGTTAGTGTACGATTATATTATAAAATTATATGCAATTATACTACATTGACTAATTTTTAATTAATATTTTATTATGTATTCAATCATGATGCTTAAAAAAGGAAGGAATAATTTAATTGCCAATAATTGGTAGTAATATTGTAAATGCAATTTCATAATATAGAGACATCTTATGTTATATACATCTACATCTATGTATGTATGTATGTATGTATGTATGTATGTTTCTATCTATCTATCTACAAATCTAAACATTTATCTGTTTATACACTTTTCACTACTGGGGTTGAGTGATAGAGTGCTCGCCTAGTACGGACAAAGCCCTGGGTTCGATTCCTCACTACTGTGTGCATAGAAAAATCCAGAAGTTGTGCTGTCGCTCAAGCAGTTGAGCACTAGCTTTGAGCATAAAAGATTAGGGACTGTGTCTGGACCCTTACTCAAGACCCATGACTGGCACCAAAACAAAAAATCAAAAGGAAAAGATAGAATGTTCTGACTGCAACTATATAAGGATAGGGCTGCAAATACCTCATCAAAGAGCAAGCGGAGAGTCTAGTGCTGACAGCTGCCGTCTAACCTGACTTAGTCAGAGGTAAACCACTGCAACCCAGCTTCACAGAACGGGATGCTGCTGGCTTGCTTACCCCTGTCATCCAAGATACTCAGGGGATGAGATCTGACACTGGTGGGTTTAAAACCCAGCCCTGTCAGGATGTCTGTGAAACTCTGAGCTGTGGCTCAAAGTGGTAGAGCTATAGTCTTGAGCAAAAGATTTTAGGACAGTACCCCCAAACTTTCAGTGCAATCCCATGGCTGATGCCCTCCCCCCAAAAAACCCCATACCTCTAAAATCTAAATTTGGACGCTTTGTGATGTGTTTCTGAAAGAATGGTGATACTGATGAAAGCACCCTAATTTAATGACAGCATGTGGGATACAGCTATGTGAGTCCTTCATGAGATGCTGTGTGTTGAGTCATTCACGCGGTGCATTTTTTCATCTGGTTCTTGTAAGAGCTCCACAAGTAAGATGATTGTGCAGATGAGAAATTTGTGGCTCAGATATGTCTCCCTGTCAGGGCCAAAATTATGTATGTACCTAACTATAATGAGTTGTCTCCTGCAGACAATTGTTTTGGTTTAAGTTTCTCAGTCATGAACCTTGAACTCAGGACCTAGCCACTGACACTTACCTGTTGGGATCATGGCTAGTGCCCTACCACGTGGAGGCAAGGACCCCCTTGCAACAGAGTGTTAGGGTCTAGGCGTGTAGTAGCTAAGGTCTGTCATACTGCCTACTCAGGAAACTGAGATCTGACGATCTAGGTTCAAAAGTGTCCCAGACACAAATGGTCTCATGAGACATTTATCTCCTATTCACCATTTAGAAACTTGAAGTGGAAGCCTCAAACCTGTCATCCTAGCTGAACAGGTGGCAGAGAGCTGAGGATCACGGTCCAAAACCAGCCTGGACAGAAAATTCCTTGAGACACTTCTCTCCAGTGACCCACCAAAAACCTGAAGGGATGCTGTAGTTCAAGCAATTGGCTTTAGTTGAAGAGCTCAATTACAGCACCCAGGCCTTCCAACTTCCAAGAAAAGAAAGAAAGAACCCTGAAGTGGTGTACTGAGAATGTGTCTTAGGGGTAGAGCGTTTTGCATGTATGAATCATGGGTTTGATTCCTTAGTACCACATCACTAGAAAAAAGCCTGAAGTGGCTGTGTGGCTCAAGTGGTAGAATGCTTTCCTTCTAAAGGAGAAACTCAGGTACAGTGCTCAGGTCCTGAGTTCAAGCTCCAGGACAAGTGAATGAACACACATACATGTACACACACACACACACACACAAACACACACACACAAACACAGATGCCAGAAGTGAAGCTGTGACACCAAATGGTAAAGCACTGAGCTTCTGTTCTGAGCTCATGGTCAGCACCCAGGTCCTGTGTTCAACCCCGAAACACAGCCACCCATGGCCCGACTAGGAGAGGTCAAATGTTTCAAAATCTGATGAGCTTCACCAGCCCTAGATGATAGGAATCATTGTGATATTACACATGTGCTTAGATTTAGCAAGCTTCCAGAAACCTAGGGAGGCACCATTGCCTATAATGAGTCATTTCATTAGGTTCAGCTCCCTAGTTGTCTGCCAGAAGGACCCTTGAATTAATCGTAGCAGGTTATTTTAACACTGGAACATAGTCTAACAAAGACAGGATAAGTGCAGGGAACTTGGCTTGCCACGGGAGGTGGCACAAATGAAGTCTTCCTGTCAAAACAGCACTGGGGAGAGAGATAGCCTGGGGGTACAAAGAGGCCTTTTTCTCCTGGCCTTCAGAGCCCACCCACACTCCTCCTCACTAATTGGGCTGGAAATTTTATCCTAGATTAATTCAAGAACTGCCCATTCAATCATGACATACATCACATTCCATTGGTAATCTTATGAATAGGAATGGATTTCTTAGGATCTCCTGCCATTTGGAGGTGGCAGGACCAGGATTTAAATTGTGGGCTCCAGCTCCCACAACTTAAACCTGAGGATAGGGAACTCACCGGCTTTCCAAGAACATCAGCAAGATCAATGATTAGGCAGGCACAGTGGCTCTCAGCAGTTCTCTTTGACAGTTACAAGGCTGTGATAGGAGGATCATCGTCAAAGTCACCCTAGGCAGGAAAGTCCTTGAAACCCCCGTCCAACTTAAGTGCCAACAAAGCCATAAGTAGAGCCATGTGGCTCCAATGGTAGAGGGCTAGCCTTGAGCAAAAGCAGCTCATGGACTGTGCCCAAATCCTGGGTTCAAGGTCTGGGACTGGCACAAGGAGACATACACAACAAAATGTGTAGCCATCTGGCTAAATCAAGTCACCCTCTTGTCCCCAACTGGATTGGACAGAGTTCCCTGGGAAAGGGACTGCTGTCATCTTGACTACGCCCACTCTACCTGCATGACAGGATTCCAGCTACACCCCCATTCTTTCATGGTTATTTCTGACCAATGGGATACAAGAATGATGGCCATGCCCACATTCCATGATGCCCTGTAGCACCGGGATTCCCTCTGTTGGTTGACAGTACTACCAGCAGTTGAGGAAGTTAGAGGTGACTGAGAGGAAACTTGAGGCCTAAGAGGAAGGCCTTGCTCAGCCCCACCATGTGCCTGCCTGCTCCCAGGCCCCTTCCCCCCTCCTTCCCAGGTGCAGCTTTTCAAAGCTGGTGCTGCCCACTCAGTCCCATGGTGCCTCTTGGAGTCCTCAGGCAATGGTGTAATGGTGCGCCACTGGCCGGCTTGCGGCCCTGACCTGGTACTGGCCCCCCTGTCCTCTGCTCCGAGCCTGAGTGTCGCCATGCCTCTGCCATAGCTGCTCGCCCCACTGGGAGCAGCTGCCAACCACTTCTCCCAGCAGCACATGTGATTGGATGACACACAGGCCTGCACCCGACCCCATAGACACCATATCTCACCCTCTCTCCCTCCCCCCTCCCTCACTCCCCCCCCCACTGGTAACTCCCTCGTGCCCCACAGTCCGGTCCAGGCCCTGCCAAAAATGCACCCCAGGGTGGAAGTGGGTGTTGATCTGAGGTTCCCACCCCATCCCTGGCTGCCAATGTCCCAGGAAATGGGGAGAAGCAGGGTTGGGTGTGGAGTGGGTGCCACAGAGCCCCTGGCCTGGAGCAGTGGGAGCCACACAGCAGCGCATCTGCACCCTTCCTCTCCCTCATAGAAACCTGCTGGCTTTAGTCAGAGGTGGCAAGGAGCATGTCCACACCTGCCTTCTGGGGTCTTTTCCTTTTTTCTGGGGGTGGGGGTTTTGGATGCAGAAGACAGGGCCCCCTTCTTGTGTGAGCTCTTTTCTTCTGTGCTCAGTCACCTTTTCACCTGAAGAGGGTCCCAGAAAAGCCCAGTAGGGAGGTGAGTGTGCTGGGGGTCAGAGTAGAAGGTGAATATCTTGGAGGAACACACTCCCACCCACACACTCACACATACACCTTGCCTGTCCCCTCCCTGCCCAAACTGTCAACAGTTCTCACAGGATGATCACATTTCCCAGCTCTGCCAGCATCTGCTGGTGCTCCTGGTCCATTTTGTCTCCAACAAACTCAAGAGAGGCACTGCTCTGAGTCTGTGTGTGTGTGTGTGTGTGTGTGTGTGTGTGTGAGAGAGAGAGAGAGAGAGAGAGAGAGAGAGAGAGAGAGAGGGAGGGAGAGAAAGACAGAGAGACAGAGAGAGATAGAGAGACAGATACAGACAGTGAGGGAGAGAGAGATCATCTTTCTCCTTGTACAGCCTGACTGTGCTCAGGTGAGTGATCACTTGGCAAATTGCAGGTGCTGCATGGATGAGTCTTCACATGTCTGGATTTGTGTGTGTGTGTGTGTGTGTGTGTATGTGTGTGTGTGTGTGTGTGTGTGTGTGTGTGTGTGTGTGTGTGTGTGTGTATGTATGTATGTATGTAGAAGTGGGTTGTAACAAGGAGGCTGGAGGCTTTGGTAACTTCTACCTGCTATCTTTGAGGGGTGATTGAGCTTTGCAGCTGAGGTATGGGGACCTGGAAGGATGTGACGCTTGAAGGGGACTCAGCACTGTTAAATTACAAGAAAAAAGGATATGTGTGCAATGGAGCTGTGTACTCCCTTGGGCCTGGTTGGTGGCAGTGGGAGCTTGTGAGGACCTGGGAGTGTGGCCCGCAGGGGGTGGCTTCCCAGGGGGACAGAGAGCATTGCCAACACTTAGTAAGGAATTGAGCTCTGCTAGTATGGAGCGCAACAGCATAGCTCAGACTCCAGATCTTCTCATCATGATGTCTGATGGGCGAGGCCAACCCTACTTTAAAACTTGAGATGTGATCTTCAGATCTCAGCCTCCTGAGTAGCTAGGATTATAGGCATGAGCTTCTGGCACTGGGCCTCTGCTTCTTTTTTGTATATTAGGGTTTGAATTCAAGGCCTTAGGCTTGCCAGTCAGGTCTTCTAACTTTCGAGCCAAGCTTTTATGTCTTGTGGATTTCTGGGATGGAGACTTAATATATGCTCAGGCTTGGCTGGATCACGATCCTCCTATCTGTGACAGGCGTGCACCACCAGGCCCTGTCCTCTGTAGTTGGGATGGTAGACATGTGGTGCCATGCTCAGTCATTGGTTTAGATGGATTGTCCCAACCAAACTCAGTCCATGGCAGCCAATTTTTGACCACAGTTGAAGCTCTGGGTTGGGCCTCAACCGTTGGACTTCAATCTCCTCATGTGACAGTTGTTAGGAAACAAGGGATTAATACAGAGGGATCTCTCAAGCAGGGCCAGGCACAGAGGGAGGGGCCTTCAGATACAGTTCTCAGCAATTCTGTGAGCATATGACAAGAAGATACCTGGAAAGAGCTCAGATGGTGTGTATTATTAATGGTGCGACAAGCATGGGATTATGAAACAAAACATGGCTCTCTTTCATTATTACCCTATGCCCATGAGGAAGGGGATCCTTCACTTTGTTCACTTTGGCAGCTGGGGAAACTGAGTCACAGAGTAGCCTGGTGACCTATTCATGACTCCCAGCTGACAGGAAGCTTGGCCTGACTTCGCTGCCATGCTCCCTAGGACAATGGGTGCTATTCAGTCCAATTCTTGTGGTGAGAAGTCCACTTCTTGTCATTCGTGGGGCTTGAACTCTGGGTCTGGGAAATGTCCCAGAGCTCCTCAGCTCAAGGCTAGCACTCTACCACTTGAGTCACAGCACCACTTTCAGTTTTCTGGTGGTTCTTTGGAGATAAGAGTCTCACAGTCGTTCCTGCCCGAGTTGGCTATGAACCGTGATACTCATATCTCAGCCTCCAATGTACTTAGAAGTATAGATCTGAGCCATTTGCACCTGGCTTAAGTGTAATTCTGACCTTCTTTCAATCTCTGTCTTTCTCACACAGGAACTTGTTGAATGGGTGCTGGAGGAGGTGGACCAGCGTCCCCATGTGGCTGGAACCAAGGTGGCCCTCTCATTCTGGAGGTGTGCTGTGGGTCAGGAAATGTCTTGCTCAGTCTGTTGTACCAGCTCCATGAGGTAAGCCCTTCTGTGTCTGGCTAGACCAAGACGGTTATTCATTGTCCATGTAGCCTTACTGGACTCAGTATTGTGTTCAATGTCCTTTTCTAGCAAAAAAAATTCTGGCCAAAATTTTGATAAATAGTTAAAGAATGAAAATGTAATGCCATCTTAAGAAAGTCATTTAGGGCTCTGGGAAAGTGGCTTCATGGTATGGTGATTGCCTAGCATGCATGAAACCCTGGGTTCAAATCCTCAGTACCACAAAAACAGAAAAAGAATCACTGAAAATGGTGCTGTGCCTCAAGTGGTAGAGGGTTATCCTTGAGGAAAAAAAGCTAAGGAATAATTCCTTATCCCTGAGTTTAAGCTCCAGGACAGGCAAAACAACAACAACAACAACAACAGACATGTAGTTAGTAAATGTAAAATAAAGAACACATAGTAGGAATATATAATTGCTTATTCCATACTGATACCTGACAATAGTCGCTAATTCATGCACTTTAGCTATATTAGGATACTGTGTTGAAAAAAAAAATTGTTCATAAGGTAACGGCAATCATTGTCAGGAATGTGCTGAGATGTCAGGTGAAGATTAATTCTGGAAATTCAAAGATTCCAGGCTTTTGAGTGTTCACTGCTAATGATAATGAGAAGGGTAGTCTAAGTGAGATTTGGAAATCTTTTTGCTCAGTCATGGCTTCAAAAGGCAGAAGCTAATTAACAGTTGTGACAGAAGAAGAGGAATAACTGCAGATGGAAGGAATAAATTGTAGTAACTAAGGTATATCAGAAACCATTCTAGGGAACCATTTTTGGTTATTGAAGAACTAGTTATCAACTAGGCTTATTCCTCATTGCCTTTAGCATTCTAATCACTTAGGCTAGTTCTTAATCTCTATGTGATAAATTGTATATCCTTCTAAGCTGCTATTTCATACCTGACCTTCTTTGCTTTCTAAAATCTCAGTCTTTCTCTATTTCTCTATGAACAATTTCTGATACTAAGTCCACATATGCAGACAGCAGACAACGCTAATGTAAGAGTCCCATAGCTCAAGAGCCATTAATGTAATAACATGGAAAAAGAGGGCATATTTATTGCTACCTCAATTTTTCTGAAAAACTGCAATGTCACATCATTTGATTCAAATTTCCATTCTTTGTCTACATAATGTCTATGTGTACATAATGCAAATATGAGCTGTGAGTTGGTGGCTCACGCCTGTAATCCTAGCTACTCAGGAGGTTGAGACCAGAGGATTGTGGTTCAAAGCTAGCCTAGAGACCATGAGACCCTTATCTTCAATTAACCACCAGAAATCCAGATGTGGTGCTGTAGCTAAAGTGGTAGAGCACCGGACTTGAGTTGAAGAGTGTAGGGACAGTGCCCAGGATCAGAGTTCAAGCCCCATGACCAACAGAAAAGTGCAAATATGACTTTAAGTTTCCCCAAAAGGAACGACAAAGTCAATAGTAATCTTCCCAAGCAGAGAAATTAATTCCAAAATGATTCAATTCACCTATTTTGCTGAGGAAAGTTATGGCCTTTTTGCTGGACACATTCACTTTTTATAAAAATTATCAATGTTAGATTTATAATAAACTTCATTTAATATTTCTTGGTTCAAAAGAGAAGTCCATATAGTTGATGTCACTTGGATTTATTACTATCTCAAAGCCAACCCAGGCAGGACATTCTGTCAAACTCTTATCTGTAATTAAACACCAAAAAAGCCAGAAGTGGAGTTTTGGCTCAAGCAGTAGAGTACTAGCTTTGAGGGCAGGTGGGCAGGAAAGAAAACTGAACAGAGACAGCCTCCAGCCTCTGAGTTCAAGCCCCAGAACCAGCACAAACTAAACAAACAAGCAAACAAAACAAACCCCAGGTATTTCTTTAGGACCCTCCTTAAAGGAGCACTGGTCTGAGAAGAGGCTGATTTTGCTGCTCATACTCACGGGATCCTGCTTTTTGGAATCCTTATTGCTTTGGAGAACTCAGGCCCAAACTAAAGGAATTGATAAGTGATACCTGCAACAAGAGAATCATCTCAGGAGTGAAACATACATCCATAACACCTTTAAAACCTCCATATCTTTGTTTCTTTGCAGTAGAACATTTTTAAACAACGTTATTTCCTTTTTTTCTATGCTGGCCTTTAAATGACACATTGTTTCCTTTTGTCATACTCTCAACTAGAAGTTTATAGACAAGTTTTATATGAGTAAAGATCACAGTCAAAAAAGTCAGGGACAGAGTTTCCTGCAAGCCTTGGATTCTTTTCTTGTACACTGAAAAGGAATTCAAAAGTTAACCTGAAATTTATCATTCCTCTATGTTCAATTCCTCTCCTGGGATCAGTTGCCACATCCAGTAACAGTTGCTTCCACTTACTTCCAGTAACAATCTATGGTGCTGCTCCAGATAAAATGAATGTTTTCTGGCATCATGGAAATAACACAAGGACACCGTTGTACATGAGGTAACATGTATTTCAGAGACAACTTAGCAAAGAGAAAATATGAAATTTAAATTGCTTATAAACACATTATCCATGAGTATATTGAGTTCAAACTTCTTAAGTGCTCTGTAAATTAAGGTGAATTTTAAATGGAAAGAAGGTTCTCAGACTATTTTTTGTGAGTGTATATGCTGTGCATTAATATCCCAAGTGTACATGAGTTAACAGTAAGAGAAACAATAGCAATAATAGGAGAAAGAGAAGTTCTGTGTTTAAGTATAAGGGTTCGATACAATATAGAAGACTCTAGAAATAAGACAACATTGAAACTATAAAGCTAAGTCCAGTATGTAGATTTATGTGAGTAATATAGAGAAAGCATTACTCCTAAGTGGAAAATGAAGCATGAGGCCACTCCCTTTCTAAATCACACTTGCTAATCATGTAAATTTGTAAAAAGTAGAATGGAAGAATGATTCTGTTTCCACTCCAAGTCAGATATAAGAGCATGGACTTATTTGGAAAAAAAGAGGCCATCTTGAGAGAACAGAGATTATACTAGGAATGAACCTGGTGGCTAAGATCACATTTCTTTTTCATTCCTTTTCTTGTATTCTTTTTTGCTGTTTTTGGACATGGCACTGGAAATCTGGAACTGGGTGCTGTGCCTATGCTATTCAGCTCATGGCTAGTGCTCTACCACTTGAGCCACAGTGCCACTTCTAGTTTTCTGGTAGTTATTGCAGAAAAGAGCCTCCAGGACTTTCCTACCGATGCTGGCTTTGAACTCCAATTTTCAGGTCTCACCACAACTTGGCTTATGATCACATTTCTACCAGTGTACACTCAGGATATGTAATGTATATGTTCATCTACCTTTATATGAATTCTTGAGTTAAAAATCTGGGCTACAGGTAAGACTTTACACTCACAAATATGTTTGTAGTTTAAAAGTTGATACCCCTGGAAAAATAAAACCTAAGGATATAAAGGAGTCTGGGAAGGTCAGTTTGCATCCTTCTTGGGAGGAACAGGCTTTGAGACACTACCTATAATTAACCAGCATTAAGCTGGAATACCAGTCATGAGCAAGATTGCTAAATAAGAGCTTGAGGCTTTTGCATACATACATACAAACATACACATACACACAAAGACACTTATATGTGCACACACAAATACAAAATGAAACAATTTTTAGAATATGTAGAAAAGTTAGAAATCAATAGAAAATATGTCCTGAGTAAGACTAGAATCAAGTGATAATTTTTAATATTACAAAGCTCTCATGTGAACTTTCTTCAAAAAAGTTGAAAATATTTCATAGGTAGGGACCAGAAACAGTAAGAGATTCAAGTAATCATTATTAATGGGATCAGATCCATGGAGGAATGAATCAGAGACCCCTGCAGGTGTCTGAAAATGTTTGTATTCTGTGTCAAATGTTAGAACATCTTGAAAATAGTACATAAACAGTCTGAGCAGTCAGTCTAGTGGATAAGAAAATAGGATAAATTCAGAATTGCTAGTCTGTTTCTAGATTAAATAAACCAGCACACTATGGCAGGACAATGTGATACAAGCCTGGAATTCTAGCACTCAGACTAAGTGAAACAGTAGATTAGAGAGTGGAAATACATAGCGATACCTTCCCTGGAACAGGTAGTATAATTTTGTCTCAATAAAACAAAACAAACAAAAAGAAAGGATTAGACAGTTGGAAGTTTGGGCTAATTTTGTCATTATGTTTTGAGAAATCAAGTTTCCTATTGAAATGCAACCTATATATAATCCTCAGCTGTGTTTTAAGTGCTCTCTTCATTACAGAACATTCCTAGATGCAAAATGCCTCATGATTCCCATCCAAAAAATTGCAAACGTAAGTAAGCATCATTCTGTTGGATTCCAAAGAAATGATGAAGTATTACAAAAGCTTAATCCTGGAGAAATAGCAAAGTTTGTCTAATATAGGACTTTGTAGAATTGAGATTTAAAATGAATAGTTTGGATTTGTTTGTAATTTCATCTTCTATAGGCTACTACAAAACTCTTTTTTAAGTAGAGGGTTTAATTGACAAATTCACAAATGATACCGACATTGTATTTTTCTAGAATATATCTCTTATAAGTTGAAGTTAGTAAATAGATAATTCCAGCAGTTCATGTATAACATGATAATGTGAATAATCTAGACAGAGTTGTCAACAAATGGGTGACATAAATTCATAAATTTGTAAAATGAAATTTTTTGAGGGTTTGGTATAATATGGTATGAAGAGAGTAATTGTGTGACATCTTCTTTCTTCTACCTATATGTAACACAGGAAGCCATTTCCTTAATTAAGTGCCTTTTTATACATTGAAAAAAATGCTAGGTTTGGGGTTTGTTTTCATTTTAGTTTCTGTTTTATTGGCTTGTCCTAGAGCTTGAACTCTGGGCCTGGACACTGTCTCTGAGTGTGTTTATGCTCAAGGCTTGTGTCCTACCACTTGAACCTCAGTAGCACTTCTGTCTGGCTTTTTCTGAGAAGTTTATTGGAGATAGGAATCCAACAGACCTTCCTGCCTAGGTGGGTTTTGAACAATAATTTTAGCATCCTGAATATCTATGATAGTTTAAAAAGTCAAAAAATAAATAATATTCCAAGTGTTCTGTTCTCAAGAATACCACTGGGGGAAAATGATGCACCTCAGCTTATTGTGGTATTCTTTGCAGAACAAGGAGGGCGTCACATTAGCAGAGGTGTAGTATTTTTTCACAATAAAGATAAGCTATTCATGATGTGAATTAAGGAATTTTAAGGTGTACCTTATAAGTTGGAAATTGGTCGGCTAGGATGACTTTATGACATAAACCTTGGGATTGATGGTCGTAGAAATAATAGTTTACTCTGATAAACAACTGCTTACCCTTGAAGAATTAATTATTACAGATGCTCCATAGTTTTATCTTCTACCAGAATGTAGCTGTTTTTCTGTTAAATTCTGTTAAATTTCTGTTAAATTAATGTGTAATACCCCATTGGAAACTGTATGTATTGCAGTATTTCATAACATGCAAGCAGGTACTGTTTTGAATCTCTCTGGTATGGAATGTTGAGAATTTAAAAATTAGTAGTTATTAGTCATAGGAATTTTGGATAACACATATATTCTGTCCTCTTAACAACTTATTTACTTTTAAAAGTTATGGGTTTCCATAAAATTAAACTGTTTTCAATTTCAGTATGAGAAAGTATTAAATTTATTCTTTTTTCATAATATTGGCAAGTATATTGTGAAAATATTGCCTAGTTGGATAACATTCAAGTTGATGACCCTCTGATAAAGAAAGGGTAATTAATTCAAATTAGATGCCAAATAGTATTGATTTTTAAAAAGTTACTACATAAAGAATAATATTTACCATACCAATACAGGGAAATTATATTTTATGCAGCTTATTTTTTAAATTTTATTATCAAAATGATGTACAGTGGGGTTACAGTAATTGTGAAGTAGTGAATACATAACTTTTCAAACTTGTTACCTCTCCCTCATTTTTCTCACAGTGTTCCTTCCCCCCTTCACCCCATATAAGTTGTAATGCCCATTTCCAACATATTGTCTTGTGAGTATTGCTATTGCATTGGTTTGCCCTTTGTCCTTTGTCTCACAATTTTGTTATTGCTCTTCCCTTCTCTAATTAAGGTAAATGTATACAGAATACACAGGGTACCAAAATCAAATACAGCAGGGGATAAACCATAAGGGAAAAACCCAAATAAAATAGAAATCACATAATACATCAAAAACAACAACCACAAATAAAAAAATCTGTTTCCATATCTTGGAGTTCATTTTTCTTAGCATCAGTTTATATGGTCATATAAACACATAACAAAAACACTGGGAAATAATAGTTGCATGGACACTATATCATGAAAACAACATGTTACCTTTTTTATGGTAAAGGTGGAATTAGGATTGGTGAATTCGCAATTCTGATAAAGGAATTTCAAAAGAGTTTTAAAGTTATGACAGGTAAATTTTAATTGTTCAAAATTTTTAACTAGTTAGCCTATCAAGAAAATTTAAAATTCCTGGGAAAATAGGCTTTCATGCAAAGAAATCCATGAGACTTAGTTGAGAGGAAGCAATGTGGGTGAAGATGGCTCTTTCTCACACTAAACAAACAAACCTCAGAAACCTTCCTGTAAATCCTGTAGGAAGTTCTCTTGAGAATTGTCCTTATCCAGGAAATATACTCTCACTGTGTTAAACAAGGTTGTAGTGGAATTTAAATTCAAAGTTCTTAAAAAAATAAGACATCAAAATTTGTGAATTAACCTTTAATTATCAGTAATTATCAGTAATTTAATTATCAGTAATTTAATTATCAGTAATTTAATTAACAGTAATTCTCTGAAAAAGATAATTTGGGTAAAAATATTTAGGGATAAAGTACCCTCCACAATGAAAGAAGGTATTGGGTTTACACTTTTCTGTTTGTAATACTTTCCTCAATGTCTTTGCACGTGAAGCAGTGAAACACAGAAAACAATTCTGATTGAATACAGCAAACCAATGATTTCACATTTCTAAGTGGCTCACAAAATATAATATCCTTTTTAACATGACATAGTGAAGACTTCTCTTATTACATAAGCCAAAATTTTGGGTTCAGAAAAGAATTGAGCAAATGGAAAAGGTTAGAAAACAGTGTTCTTAGAGCCCTAGCTAAGCGTATTGGCTTCAGCATTGATGGAGGACAAAACTTTTGATATACATTGTGTTAATATTTTGCTAC
>NW_024872281.1:0-20415 GCF_019054845.1 Dipodomys spectabilis | reverse complement strand
GAAGACCCCGAGCTCAGTTCACGCAGGATTTTTTATAATGGGGTACAAACAAGTAAAGGGGGTTTCCAGTTTGGCAAATACAGGATTGGTTGACATTTACAAAACAAATAATGCTCTCTTCCCATTGGTGGCTCCTAGTCTGCCTGACTGCAAAGTTAACTATTGGGAACATCTGGTCCTTTCCCGACTTTCCAGCTGCCCTCTGATTGGCTAGTTCCAGCGGTGTTTATCTGGCAGGAGGGCAGGCAGGTGGACATGCTGGTGGTTGCAGTGACTGAGCACACGCAGGGCAACCGGCTCTGTGTTGTTTCTGCTCTGCCGAAGGGGAGAAGCTGAGTGAAGCCCCGCAGTCGTCTCCGAGTGGGAGGCTGAATGGAAGCCTGTGCAGAGCGGCAGGCGCTGCTGGCGGCCCAGGCGGCCCCGGCGGCCCCGGGGGCGGAGGTGGCCGGTGGCCGGCCTTCTCCCTGCGCCCTCGGTGCGTGCGCGCAGTCGGGGCGCGGGCTGTGGCGGTTCCCTCTGTGTGAGGTGCGGACGTGGGGAAGTCGGGCCCCGCCCTCGGCGCGGTGGGCTGCGGGCGGGGGCGCGAGCGCGGGGCGGGAGGGCGGGGCCGGCGGTTGGCGGGAGTTCGCCGGGGAGCGCGCGGTGCTCTGCGCGGGTGCAGACGGAGGCTGCGGCCGAGGAAGGGGAGGTGAGAGCCGCGGCGCTGCCCGACCCGCAGAGTGGTGCGGCAGGACCGGCGGGGAGCAGCGATTCGCCGGCCTCCCGGCGCGCTGAGCCGCGAGTTGGCAATTCACTGCGCGTGGAGTCGTTAGGCTCAGCATGCCGGGAGCCCCGCCTCCGCCTCCGCAGCCGCCGCCGCTGTCCGGAGACCCCGAGGCGCCGCGCGGGGTCGCTGACCTCGGGCCGGCGGGGAGGGGGGACGGCTGCCGGGGCCGGCGAGGAGGGGCCGGGGCCGGGGTTCGGCGCTGAGGGCTCCGGGGTGCGAGGGGCGGGGACCGGCGTGGGCCGGTCGGGGTGGCGGGCTGGAGGCTCCAGGCGGAATGGAGGGACTGGAGCGGGGCAGGGTCTGGGGAGCGGCGGGAGGGGGCCTGGTCCGGGGTGGGCGTGGACCCGGCGGGCGCGCCCCGCAGGACGAGGCCGCCGCGCTAGCGTTCCCCGAGCCCGAGCAGAAGCGCGGCCTGGTGACCCTGGGGCGGCTTCGAGGGCTGAGAAACATAACGACTCCGGTCCCAGGCCGAGCCCTGGCAGGAGCGCGCTAGGAGGCGGGTGCACAAGGCTGGCTGACCACACAGGGGGCTCTGCCGCCAGGGCCTCCCCTCCCACTGATCCTGTCGCCCGTGGAAGTTGGTCAGGAGGGTCAGGAGCCTTTGGTTTCAGGAGCAGCCCTGGCTTATTGCCAAAGGGCCTTCCTGCAGCAGGGCCAGCCCAGGACCCTGGACAGCTCCCCAGGCCTCAGCCTGCACAGGCCTCCCACCTCTGCTAGGGACTCTTGGATCTCACTGTCAGGGGTAGGATGTCCCAGAACCCTAGAGAGGGGGTTGTGGCCCAGAGGCAAAGGCTCCTGCCTGTGACTTGAGGTTAGGGACAGTGGG
Organism: Dipodomys spectabilis; assembly: GCF_019054845.1. NCBI lineage: Eukaryota > Metazoa > Chordata > Mammalia > Rodentia > Heteromyidae > Dipodomys > Dipodomys spectabilis. The sequence goes on along the minus strand of NW_024872281.1, from coordinate 18,823 downwards.
AAAATTTGAGCATTGAAAGAAGATAGCTAGAAAACAAGAGTAACTGAGTCTGCAGTCTCTGAGAGCAATTTAGGGACCTGAGGGCCTGGTCCAGTTCTCTGCACCTGGAGATTGCAAAGGCTGCCAGAAGCTATTGAGGCCTTCTCTGCTCCAGGTTTGCATGGTTCCAAGGTTGTTTCAAGGATTTTTGTCCCATCATTTGTAGAACGGGGGAGCCTGCTAAGTTAGCAGGTCAGATCTTCAGCACACTTAATTTTAACCCTCAGTAATCTCTGTCCTATGTATTGAAGTGTAGATTGAACAGATCGTGTGGCCTGCTGCCTTTCCCATTACACATGTCCTCAGTTTCTGGTGTGTTTGTTGTTAATTAGGTGAACTGGTAGTCTGTGAAAGAATAAGGATGAGGACTCCAGGTGGGGCTGGGGCTGGGGCTGGACTTGTGGGGAAAGGTAGGAACCAGACTCTTGGGTGGTGTCAGCCAGGGGTAGGCTCAGGCAGCAGTCTGGGGAAACTCAGGACCTGCTACTGGCTGCAGTGCTGAATGGCATGTGTCTAGTACAGCCATGCTGAGCACATCCCATTTTTCTTGTTCACTGAGTTCTCAGCCCAGGGCCTTTGCACATTCTGTATTTGCACGTGAGTTGCTTTCTCTTATTTCCATTACTTTAGTCTGCTGAATTGTGGGTTTGCAAAGTTTCTCTGACCATTCCATCTAAAACAGCTACTAGAAGTCAGGTGTCTGTGGCTCATGCCTCCAATCCTAGCTACTTGAGAGGCCAAAATCTGAGGATCTCAGTTCAAAAGTATCCTGAGGAAGAAAGTCCTTGAGGTTCTTACCTCCAATTAGCCAGAAAAAAAGCTGAAGTGGAAGTGTGTCTCATATGGTAGAACAGCAGCCTGGAGTAGACTGAAGCTCAGCAACCACATTTGAGTGTCCCCAACCACCAAGCAGATGGCTTGTCTTAGCAGACATCCTGTTGAAATTGGAAAAGGTTGGGAATTGTTGAACCTGGCTGCCTTTTTTTTTTTTTTTGTAAAAATACCATATAGAGGGGTTAGAATTACATGGGCAAGGTAATGAGTACATTTCTTATCAAGCATTGTAGCCTCCTCCTTTGTTTCCCCTTCCCATCCCTTCCCATCCTCCCTGCACCCCCCCCCCCCCGCCCAATCCTCCCCCTCCCCTACCAAAATTGTAAAGTTCATTTTTGACATGACGACTTGTACATCTCATTGTTGCAATGGGTCCACCTTGCAGAGCAGAAGGTGCTTGGGACAGCTGGGCACATTCAGTTTGGCTTCTGTCTACTAGGCTAGGGCTTGCAAGCTTAAGGAGTATGTGACGTGATAATACTAATTTGGTTGGTTCAGACTAGCTTTGACTAACACATGTAGTAGGCCCAGCATAGGTATTCATGTCTGTAATTCTAACTATTCAGGAGAGATCTGAGATCTGAGGACAAAGGTTTGAGGCCAGCACAAGCAGGAGAATCCAAGAGAACCTTACCTCCAATTAAACATCAAAAAGCCTAAAGTGGAGGTGTGGCTCTCAAGGGTTAGAGCACCAACACAAGGGACAGGGCCTGGGACCTAATTAAAGCCCCAGTGCTGGCACAATAAACAAAGAAAACCAAATGATAAAACCTGCAGTGGAGGTGAGCAGAGGAGAAATTGTTTCACAAAATATACACTGAGGTTTTTTTAAAAAAATATTATTACCGTCAAGGTGATGTAGAGAGGGGTCACAGTTACATAAGTCAGGTAACGAGTGCATTCCTTTATGGACAATGTCATCCCTTCTCTTGCGTTCTCCCCACTTTTCCCTCTAGTCCCCACCCAATAAGTTGTAGAGTCCATTTTCAACATTGCCTATTGAATGCTCCTGCTGCGTTTGTTCACTCTTTGTCCCTCCATTTTGGTGTTCCACCTTACCCTCCCAAAGACAGATAAATGAACAAGACAAGAGGAAAGGAAAATGAAAACAGCAACAAAGACATTTTTCCTGGAGTTCATTTTGATAAATATTATTTTATATGACCAGATGTACATAGTTGTTGAGCCTCTGTGACCCTCTCCTAGAATATCCTCCTGGTGTTACTCTGTGCATTCACTCCATCTTACTGACCAATGTATGGCTTGATATGTGGTGTGAGAGTGTGTGTGTGTGTGTGTGTGTGTGTGTGTGTGTGTGTGTGTGTGTGTGTTTAATACCATGCTGGGATTTAAACTCAGAGCCTTGTGATATTGCTTGGAATTTGTCTGCTAATGCTGGCTCCAGACCTCAATTCTCAGCTCTCAGCCTCTTTAGCAGCTAGAATTTTAGGTAAGAGCAGCAATGTGTCTTTTCTTTTCTTTACTTTTTTGGCCAGTCTTCGGGCTTGACCGCAGGGCCTGCCCACTGTTACTGAGCTTCTTTTGTTGAAGGCAATTAATCTACCACTTGAGCCACAGCACCACTTCTGGCTCTTTCTGTTTATGTGTTAGTGAGGAATCAAACCCAGGGCTTCATGCATGCTTAGCAATCACTGTACCACAAAGGCTTATTCTAGGCCCCTGCTTTTTTAACTCTTTTTTAAAAAATAATCCAGGAACTTCTAGGAATTTATACTTTTTTTTTTTTATCAACTTTGTAGTGACTCTGTGAGAATATTGACATAAGAAAGACATAGCTGTGTTCTGTAGACCACGTCCTGTTGGTTTAATCTGTAAAAGTCACTATTTCTAAAGGTTGAAGCAGCAGCAGTAAGTGTCAGTCATTGGCTTAACTTTAAAAAATGCCTCTTTTGAGGCAAGTTTTTTCTTCTACACTGGAGTTTGAAGTCAGCACTTTGTGTTACAAGGCAGGCACGCTACCATGTGACCCAGGCCCTTATTTCTTTATTTTCTGTAGTTATTTTTTGAGATAGCATCTCACTTTTCATCCCTATTGGCATGGACTGCTGGTCCTAGGCTGGCAGGTGCACATTGCTGCTCCCTGCTTAATTTTCTGTTGAGGTGGGATCTCAACAACTTTTTGGCTTGGGGCTGACCTGAACCCTTGATCCTCCCGATTTTTCTGTCTGCTTATGGAACACAGCAGTGTGCTAGGCCCAAACATCACCCTCCTGGAGGCATCAGAGATCCAAGGACATGCTTTTCACTGTGGTGATACAGAATTACTTAGTTACTGCACTTAGAAGTATATCTGTGTGCTAGTTTAGAACTTTGGAAATCTTTGGAAATTTACTCTGCCATGCCTTTCGTTTCCTATTTTATGCTGAGCAGTCACTATCTCTGTGATTTTAATTAAGAGATTTGCAGAGACCCTATCAAATCTGTCTTGCTAGTAGCCACAGTGCTGCGATATATGATTCAGTTAGGCATTTCAGCCAGTCAGAACTTGAGACCCTTTATGTAGAGAAGCAAGCTAAGGGTTTCTAACTTCAGCACTGTCCAAAACAAGGATGTGAAAGTTCCAGTGTGGCCTCTGGACATTACCTGACCCCAGCCTTCCAGTATATCAGCATTGTGTTTGGGGAGGAAGCAAAGCTCAGGTGCAGCATGCACAGAGGTTGTTCTGCTCAGTCAGTTCTGAGCATAATTTAGGCTGAGCATAATTTAGCCAGCATGACCCACCTATCATAACCACAACTGAAGCCTACCAGGGTTCAGTTCTCATGATCTACAATTTAATTAATGGCCTGTGTCTTTGTAGTATATCTTCTGATGTTTTGCAAGAGTCAGTGCATGGATAATTTGAGCAGAGTTTTGTCACTGTCCTCAAGCTGTGGGAGGGAAGGCGGGTGACAGGTGAGTGGAGTAGGAGGAGATAGAAGTTCATGTGGGCACAGGAACTCTAGCTCACCAAATGGAATAAATCTCAGGCACAACCTGGCATAGTGGTGAGCGGAGGACTGAATCACATGTATAATAGAAGGAGATGCTCCTCAAGGTTTCTGAGGCCCCCTTTCTTCTCTTCATTCCCCTAACACTGGCCTCCAGAAATGGAGCGAGGTTAGTATTGGAACCACAATTTTAAGAATTGAGGCTACAGTTTGGGCTATTTTAGTTCTAAGAGTTAATAATGTAGCAACAAAACTTTTCCTCAGTTGAAAATGCTGGAAACTTGGTACTTGATGTGCTCCCGGGAGAACTGTATTTCTGCACAAAGAGCAGTATTTGGCAGGATGGTGGGTCCGTAAGCGCAGCACATGGATTGGAGACCCAGTGTGGACTTGATTCTTCCTCTGGGAAGGAACCCTTTACCCTCATGCAATTTGGAAGCCACAGGAGAGTCTGTACATAATGTCCTTATACCTATGGCTTGGAGGGGTGAAATGTCCCAGGGGTATTTGGAGAGCAGATCTGAGCCTAAAGCCAATTCTTTTGATTCTTTTTTCTGCTACCCTTTTTCTTCCTCTACATCCTGATGTCTGCATGCACTGGTTGATTGCTTGTCTTGGTGGTTTTCCTGGACTTGCCAGCATCAGAGACTAGGATGCTTGAGTCAGCCTTTTCCTGCATTAGTTTCTGGGGAGGATCATCATCATGCATGCTGATACAAATGCTCACCTGTGGTTGATAGCATCTGTAACCCCAGCTACTCAAAGGCTGCAGCTGGAGGATTATGAGGATGAAATTGGTCTCGTTCAGCTGAGGGAGTTGCTCAAGTTGCATGCCACCTTGGCTTCAGTCCCCAGAATCATAAAAAAAAAACCCAAAAACTCAAACAACAGAAATGAACGCTGTTGTTTGTGAGGGATGTGCCCTGGGTTGCCATGGAAACTAAGGCTACCTGCTGCCACTGAGGCAGACCTCTGCAGAGCTGATTCCTCTTTGGATGTGCCATTCTTCAGATGATCTTGGTTTTCACTTTCCTCTGGGGACAGTGTGCCCATCAACCTAGCCCTGGATAGATGTACTCTGGCATGTGAGCCAGAGTGCAATTTAATTAATCAAAAGGAGAAATATTTGTCATGAAGAACGAATGTGTGTTTTTTTTCTTCTTTTTTTTTTTTGTGTGTGTGCCAGTACTGGGGCTTGAACTCAGGGCTAAGTTCTCTCTTAGCTTTTTCACTGGTACTCCACCAGTTGAATCACACCTCCACTTTGGGCTTTTTGGTGGTTAATTGCAGATAAAGAGTCTGATGCACTTTCCTGTCCAGGCTGGCTTGGAACAGGGATCCTCAGATCTATTTCCTGAGTAGTTAGGATTACAGGCCACAAGTCATGCTGAAGACAGGAGCATAGGCCCCATGATGCCTCTGGTGTTTTCCACCATAGATGAATACAGAGTCTGTTAGGAGGATGGCTGCCCCATGGGGGATGCTCAGGTCTCTGGTAGCCTTCTTTCTCTACTTGCAGAACTGCCCTTGAAATTGGCCCTCTATTTCACAAAGTCTGGGTCTCAGTGCTATTGACATTTCAAGCTTTATAACCAAAAAGTTCCCCTCCCCTCTTCCTGGGGTTGGCTTGCCCATTGTTTTGGGATGACCAAAAATGTGTCTACACTTTCCAGATTGTCTTCTTGGGGAGCAGCCTATTCCCTTTCCCGCCCCTGCCTAGCTGAGAACCCCTGCTTTGTTCTCCCTAAGAAGTGAGAGCAGTTGTGTGATATCAGAGCATCTAGACTTCTGCAGCAGGTGGAAGCTGCGTTTTCATTCTTTGAGTCTAGAAGTAGGACTCCCACGTGAAGGATTCCCACTTGGCGTTTTGTCCTTTGTGTTCCCTTAATTTCCCTTGGGTTCTTTGCCCTTTGTGTTGCTTTATTTTCCTAAGGTTCTCCACATTTTCTCCCCATTTGATCGTATCTTGGCTCTTTCCAGGCCGCTCTGCTTTATCCTGATGCTTGAGTGGTTGAGCTGCTCCCACTTCTTTGAAACCAAGCAGCACACACAGCCAACCCCAAAGTTGAGTCTTTGAGTTCACTCTGGAAGCAGAGCAAATCTGGGCCCTTGGGTCTCCTGCCTCTCCCAGGGCCTTTTGCTCTCTCAGGGTTGAGGGTGTTGCTGTGGCTGAGGGTGTATATGTGCTAATTATCCATCCTGTAGATCAGAGACAGCCCTGGGGGCCACCTCTGTTTTAATTATGCATCCTGAAACTGGAGACAGACATGAACTCAAAGCCCACCCATCTCCCTACTCCCACGAGCCCTTCTTTGTCCGGGGCCACAGTAATGCTTTGATATTCTGGAACTTTCCAGTGGTCACTGGAAACCCTGACTGGATGTCTTTTGATCTCCTCCTCTTATAAAATCACCAATATTCTATCTTGATAACCTTAGCTACTTCCAGTATCCCCTTCTTCTAGCAACCCCACTTCTAAATACAATAGGCAAGTTAAGCATCTTCCTCCAGGTGCACAGCTGCTGTGGGGAAAGGTGCTTTGTGTGTGTGTGTGTGTGTCCTTTAGGAAAGGTTTCCCAGATGACATTATTATTATATTTTTTGTGGATTCAAAGGCACTCTACCACTTTGAACCACAGCACTACTTCTGTTTTTCTCGTGGTTCATTGGAGATAAAGAGTCACATAGACTTTCATGCCTGGGCTGGCTTTGAATCATGATCCTCAGCTCTCAGCCTCCTGAGGAGCTAGAATTTAGAGGTATGAAGCACTAGTCCAGGTTAATCATTCTTCACTTGTTGGAGAAGCAGCCAAGTAAGCACATTGCTACTTGTTTATATTAACAGCTTTACAATAAGATTAACATTGAGGGACTCCAGTCTTGGATCCCAGCCAATTGTAATTTTATTGCTAGTGTAAAATTTACTATGTGTTTGTGTAGCAGGTTGTTCTATGCATGAGACATTCAGGAAATGTTTACTGAATGAAAAGTATCCTAAAGGTTTGTGAGAGACGGTTGAGCTGTGAGAGATCCTTTGGCTTGAGTGCTCTGTGATGGCTTGTGATCTAGTTCTCAGTCACTGTTGTGTGACAGATGGTCTCAGAAGCTTAGCTTTGCCCTCCCTGGGGTATGCTGTGGGAATGATGGAAGGAAAGAGAGGTTGAGACTTAATATCCATTTACAGGTTTCAAAAGCCTCTAATGTAAGATTCTAGGTGGTTTTCTTCATTTTCCCAATTTGAATATCATGGTAACTCTATTTTTTTATGACCTCAATTCTGCTTCAGAATTACATGATGTTTTCTTCCTGGGTATATTATATCATTGAATGCAGAAGTGATATAGCAAGGTGAAAATTCAAAGGAATACTAAATGATACAGGGCAATTTCTGGAGCTTACTCTTGAATGTAAGGAAAGGTATGTTTGGGGGCAGGGGGTTTTGTTGACAAAGAGATGTCATCAGCACACTAACATCATTTCATTTTTTAAAAAAATTATTACATTTTATTTTTTTGTTGGTTATGGGGCTTGAACTCAGCGTCTGGGTACTTTCCCTGAGCTCTTTTGCTCAAGGTTAGCACTCTACCACTTTGAGCCACAGTACCACTTCTGGTTTTCTGGTGGTTAATTGGAGATAAGAGTGTCACGAGATTTCTTGCCCTGACTAGCTTTGAACTGCAGTCCTCAGATCTCAACCTCCTGAGTAGCAAGGATTGCACCAGTACCTGGCCAACATCACTTTAATTGATTTTCTCAAGTGAGTTTTTTCTTTTTCTTCTAAATTTTCCTATAGTCTACCATTCCATCCAGGGTTATAGGCTATGCTTATTGTCATGACTCTCTGGTCTCCAGTCATTGGGAACAACCCCTTAGTCTTCCTTTACCGTTAGTGACATCTTTGTGGAATATATGACAACTATATTCCCCCCATTAGTTTTGGGCTTTGCATTTTGGGCAGAAATACCAGAGAGGTGATCGATGTCTTGTCCTTCGCAGTGCATCCTATCAGGAGGCCTGTGATGCTCCCTCCTCTCCTTCTCGGTGATTATTCTAGCTTCACAGATGAGAATATTGAATTAGAAAAGGCAGAATTTGTTCTGGAGTGACAGGCTAGGCCATAACCCCAGGAACTGGCTTTAGACTCATGTTAGAAGCAGTCGGCTAAATTGCAGGCCACCAGGAAACACCTTCATTGAGATTGAGGAGCTCAGACTCCCAGTGCCCTGCAATGGCTCAAGTATGGCAGTGTGGGTGGCAGGTGCTATTTTATACTGGAGGGAGACCTGGGCACAGCAACTGGAAGCACAATCCACATCTTCCATGTGCGCCCAAGTGGTCAACCAATGGTTGTTCCTCGGGTAGTCTGCTACTGTTTGGTCAGTAGCAGGAAATTTATCTCTCTCCGTCCCACTGTTTTGCTTCTTTTTAACCTGGGTAGGTAGATGCTCTTTCAGGAAGAGCCGTTTTTAGAGGGTAAATTCGACACTGCTGTGCTGTGTTCTGTGGGATCGTGTGTGTCCCTCCATTGATTCCAGATTGCATGTTGTGTGTGCACAAGAATCACTTGGAGCTGGGCGCTGGTGGTTCATGCCTGTAATCCTAGCTACTCAGGAGGCTGAGATCTGAGGATCACAGTTCAAAGCAAGCCCGGGCAGAAAACTCGTGAGACCCTTATCTCCAATAAATCACTAGAAAACCGGAAGTGGTGCTGTGGCTCAAGCTGTAGAGTGCTCGCCTTGAGCTGAAGAGCGAAGGGACAGTGCCCAAGCCCAGAGTTCAAGTTCCACAACCAAAAAAAAAAAAAAGAATCATTTGGGGTCTACATCGAGTGTCCAGTCTTCCTTCTGCAGGGGTCTTCCCTCTGGCAGCCTGGGCTTGGGTAGTTTGGGATGGCTTAATGCCATTTGTGATAAGCACCAGAAGGATGTGATGCAGGGGTTCTGATAGCTTGAGAAATGGTTGTAGACATTTAGTTGTTTACAGAACATGGACGGTCTCCCCATGGTGTTAATGAGTTAGTGAGAGAAGTTTTTTCATTGGTGATTATCAGCTCCCTCAGCCTGTTGTGTTCCAAGGAGACTTCTGATCAGCCCACAGTGGACTCACATGTAACTTCCCATCTTTGTAAGTTTGAAGATGACAGTTGTGTGTTTGCTGTCAGGAGGAAAAGTCCCTTGGACTTTTTAACCAACAGACTTTGCGGTACACTGTCAAAGTCTGTGCAAGGAGCTGTGCCAGCCATATTAGCTAGCTTCTTCGTGGCCTCTGCTCTGGCTGATGTTGGCTTTCCACCTCAAGAGGCCACATGAGGCTAATAAGATGGGTGCTTCTCTGGATACACAGAAGGTAGAAGCCTCATGCACCCTTGCATTTCTCAGTCCAGGGCCCAGAACTCTGTGCAGGGAGGTGAACCACAACTAAAAGGCAGTTGAGACTCAACAGCATAGTATGGGCCATAGCGATGATGATGAATCTTCATGTTTGTTCTTCTAGTCTTTATAATCAGGTACTTGAGGTTGGATATTTGAAAGCAGCAGACATCCAGGCTTCCCTGTGCCTCTTCAGGAAGACTCTACTCTGTGCCTACTCACCTTCTAAATTTAGGAGCCCAGAGGTCCATCCCACAGCTATGGAGGTTAGTTTCCACCCCCACGTGACCATGGTGACATCTTCCTAGATTTTCTCTGCCCCTCTGCTTCTCTATGCAGTCAGGTGTCCTGTGATCCCACCCTTGCTTCATAATATCTGCTGATGCTCTACTTGGTCAGGGTGGAGGGACACAGAAAGAACTTACAAAATCAAGTGTTAAGTTTCCTCAAGGAGAGAACTTTGAAAGACAGGGAACGATACCCATAGAAGCAGGACATGATGAACACTAAGTACTCCAGTGCAAATGGAGAGCACGTGCACCTGGATAGAGCCAATTAGAAATCTCAAAAGTGAAAACCTCCATGGAACAATAGCAATTATTTAACTATACCTAACCATTTTTAACAATGTGTAACAATTATATAATAATTTAACTCTATAACAATTATTTAAAATCCATAAGGTACTTCATGATGAGCTTGATTTAGCCAAAGAGAGAATTGGAATTGTGGACACTGTGAGTAAGAAATTGACCCAGAACTTCACTGAGAGATAAAGGAATAAAAACTATGAAAGCCAAACTGGGCTGAAAGGGAAAAGTTGAGAAGTCCCGACCTGCTTTTCCTTGGAAGTTCCACTAATGAAGAAGTGAATCCATGAAAGCAAGGCAGTATTTAAATAGGCAATATTTAAATGTTTAAATAGAATGGGGGGTGCTGAGGAGAATTTCAAGATTTCCGTATGGTCAGGCACGTTGATGCTGGCAGCATCCACCAAAATATGGCAAGCTCACTCACAGTGAGGATCAGGAAAATGGACTGGGTGTTTATACAGTCAGAGCTCCTTTCAAAAGCTTGTTACATTTTAGCCCACTTGCCAGTTTGTCTAGGTAACTGGTGTGTCAGCTTTCAGTGTAGTCTCCAGTCCTTTGAGAAAACGTATCCAACTGTGATACTTCCCATCCAAAAGCCTGTGATGAGCTGGATGCATGGCTCAGCAGGCTTCACCCTTGCTAAGTTCAGAACTCAGTACTGCAAGTTCAAATCTCAGTGTCAATAAATGAGTGAATGAAAGAATGAGGCACTTTGGCTGTGTGTTGCTTCTAGCTTGCTTTTTTGGCCACACATTTCTTTCTTCTTTTTTTTTTTTTTTTGTCGGTCATGGGGCTGGAATTCTGGCCCTGGCTGTTGTCCTTGTGCTCTTTAGCTCAGGATGAGTGCTGTACCACTTGACCATAGCGACACTTCTGGTTCTCTAGTGGTTTATTGGAGATGAGTCTCATGGACTTTCCTGCTGAGTAGCTAGGATTACAGGCATGAGCCACTGTCAGCTGCTCATTTCTCTGACATTGTTAGGTCCCATGTATCCCAACTGACCTTCCATTCAGTTAAGCCTTTGTGTTTGCTGCTCTTATAGAAATACTCCACACAGTCCAATTACCATCTGCTTTCCTCGCTAGCCACAGGCAGAATAAGGAGGAAAGTTTAGAGCCTGGCCTCAGATTTAAGCAGCAAACTGGAAATAGACAGAACAGGGAGGATGAGGAAGACATAATGTTCATTCCAGGTTGAAGTTCTGGCAAAGTAGAAAATGAACACAAGTTGAGAAGTCAGAGTTCAGAGCATGACTTGACATGGAGTTTACATGTGGCTATATTCTCCCTTTGAAGTGCCCTGGGCCCAAAGGGACCACAGAGGAGTGGCATTGGTGGTGGTGGGGGGGGGGATTTTGGTTTTTGAAGTAAAACAAGCAGGAGAGGAGGGAAGACCTTTGACTTCCAGAGTAGATGGTGTGAGAAGTTTAATGTTCACTTAGGAGTTCATCATGATTTATTCAACTCACGGGTAAGAAAAAGTCATCTACTATTACCATAGTCATGCGCATTGAACTTTAGATATTGTTTGTGAGGAACTCAGCAAGCCTGGATCAGTGGCTACTGCTGGAATCTCAGCTACCCTGATGTAGAGGTAGCAGGATCACAGTTGCCCAGGCCCAGGCCACAAGTTCTCAACAAAGAAGCCCAGACTTGTTGTTGTATACTTGTGATCTCAGCAACTTGGGAAATCAGACATAGTAGGATTGTGATCTGAGGCCATCCCCAGACAAAAATGTGAGATCTGAAAAATAATTGAAATGAAAAATAGATGATTGGTATTGGACTGTGGTTTAAGTGGTAAAGTGCCTGCCTAGCAAGTACAAAGGTGTGAGTTCAAACTGGAGTACTGTAAAAACAAACCTCTGTACTTACCTTTGTGCTGGAGTCTGGAGTAACAGCGTCCTTCCTCTCAGATGGGACCTCTGGGCATCTGGGCTTTTTGCTCCTGGCTGCAACTACTCTAAACTTAGATGGAGTTCAAGAGCCAGGACTATAGAATTACATGAGTCTAGTTCAGATTCTTTGTTACCTATGCAATGAGTCATGGAGCACATCAGGAAACACCTCAGGAGCCTCCTACAATCTTCTCAGTAGTACAGCACACACAGCACTGAGAGCGTTCAGGGGATATGGTGTATTTTACTCAAAAACTGTAGCTACCGGCATTGATATTTTTTTTCAGAAGGCTCAGCTGAGTGGTGATAGGTAATGCCAAGTGTGATTGAGCCAAAAGTGTAGCTGTAGCTCAAGTGGTAAATTTCTGGCCTTGAGCAAAATGAAGCTTAAGAACAGCAGCTAGGTCCTGAGTTCAAGTCCCAAGACACACACACACACACACACACACACTTTGTCTCTCTTTCTCTTTCTGTCTGTCTCTGACTGTCAGTCAGTCTCTTTCTGTCAGTCTGTTTCTGTCTGTCTGTCTGTCTGTCTGTCTCTCTGTGTCTCTCTCTCTCACACACACACACACACATCAACACAGAGTGATTGAAGCTGGGGGAGTTTGAGGAAGGTGAGGTTGTGTCATTGTTAGGATAGGTGCTTTCCTACAAAGCCTGCCTGGTTTTTCTTCAGGGCTGGGGCTCTGGCTCAGCTTGCCTTGCCAGTGTCTCATTGAATGGACATTTGTTTGAAGTCTCTGTCCCTTCACACCCTACAGGTGGCTGGCTCAGCATATCTGTTAGCCATCAAGGAGCTGAATTTAGTGCTTCCACTTATAAACCTAGACCCCCTAGGTAGTGAAAAGAGATGAGTGCTAGAGAGGAACGATGAATGAGAAATAAAACGTTATTGTGATTATTGTGTGTTGTTATACTGGAGTTTGAAACCAAGGCTTCATCCTTTTTAAGTAGGCTCTCTACCACAGGAGTCATGCTGCCAGCCCTTTTACTCTGGTGGATTTTGAGATAAGACGTTGTTACTTCTTGAGCTGGCCTCTAGACTGTGAACCTGGTATTTATACTTTCTTCCCTAGCTGAGATGACAAGTGTGTATCACTATACACAGCATTTTGTTTTCTTTGGAGATGGAGTCTTTGGGACTTTTTACATAAGCTACTCTGGAAATCCAGTCCTCCCAGTATCCAGGATTACAAGTATATAGCACTGTGCCCTGCTTGAGTTCACTTCTATATTTTGGGGGGTGGGGTGGGGCCCAGTCGTGGGGCCTGAACTCTGGGCCTGGGCGCTGTCCCTCAGCTCTTCAGCTCAAGGCTAGCACTCTACCACTTGAGCCACAGCGCCACTTCCGGCTTTTTTCTTTTAGCTTATGTGATGCTGAGGAATCAGAACCCAGGGCCTCATGCATGCAAGGCAAGTGCTCTACCACTGAGCCACCTTCCCAGCCCCTCCTTTTTTTCTTATTATCTTTAAGTATTGAACTCACTTCTTAATATGCCGTATTCCACTAGTTCTTCTCAGTATTCTTTTCACCTGCTGTCTTTCTTCCAGTGTCAGCTTCTAGGTAGTTGACTAGCCTTCCTAACCCTGGGTGGTAGTTGAAATTGCCTTCAAAACTTAGCTAAATTCCTCCTGTCTCTTCACCTCTTCTGTAAACAGAGGTGGTGGATGGCCTGTCCAAGCAGACAGCTATTCCTGGGAACCCTGCTTTATCCTTCTTATTTCATACCATGTCTGTAAACATAGCCAACCTTGCATGTAGGAATTTGATGAAGAGAAATACATTGCTTGGCATGGATGAAGGCAAGCAGACCCAGGACCAGGACTGAATCTGTGTGAACCCTGAATTACAATGTCATGGAGTGAGACAGTCCAGAGTTATCTGCAAATACTTTCTAGAGAAGACTGAGATTAAGGAAGATTAAGAAAGAGGGAGATAGAAAAAGGGAAACTGGTGCTGCTATCAGAGAAAGTGCAATTTTAGGGAAAATGATTCCTTGTTACCATAGCAGTATTGCAGTGGAATAAATAAAATAGGGATGAAGAGGGAGCTAACTAAATATCGTTGATACAAACAGTGTTTTAATTTTGTATGCATGTCTTCTACCATTGCAGTTTCTCTTCCAAATGAAGAGAAATACACTCTCTATAGACTAGTAGTATGCTAGAATGTCAAAGAGTATGTGTGGTTCGTGCTTCTCAGCTACTCAGGAGGGTGAAATTTGGAGGATCACGGTTCAAAGCAAGCTTGGGCAGAAAAGTCCACAAGACTTTTTAATCCTCCAAATAACCAGCAAAATGTTGGGCTGGAGGCATGGCTCAATAGGTAGATAGAATGCCAGCTGGGCATGCAAGCTGAGCAAGTACAAGGCCTTGAGTTTGGATTCCAGTACTGCCAAAAGAAAACAGCACGGAGACTTTCTATCTGCTTTTTATCTTCAGCCTCCTCATTCAGTTATGTCTCATAACTCATAATCAGTTATACCTCTGCCCCTCTTCATAGTCCAGTGGTTTTATGACACAAAGATTGAATTTTTCTTGGTGCAAATTTCCTGTTTAATTAGCTTCATGAAGCTTGAAACAAGTCTTTTTTTCATAAATCATTTTTTGAACCAAATCAGCATTCTTCCAGGGGGTAAAAAATGTGGCCTGTCCTTTCATCTTTCACTTTCCAAAATTAATTTGATAACCAGGTTTTCCTGCCTTGGAGGGTGGCTGTGAGCCTCTCCTGTCATTTCTGATGATTACTGGAGTCTTCAGTTGGTGATTTACCTCACAGCTGGTGTCAACACCCTTGCTTTCCAAACATCCAGCTAACTTTGCCTCAGGAAAGCATGGTTTAGGAATCATCCTGCAAACTAAAGAAACTGCTCTTAAGAAAACCCCTCTCCAAACAGCAGATCCTTTTTGCACCAGGTCATTGTGTCTCAGAGAGTGTCACTGGCTCATCGGAGGAGAATAAAACTATAATTAAGTGGTGTCATTCATGGGATGTCCTGCGGACTGTCTAAGAAGTGGACGGATTACTGAACCTCAACGTTTCTCCAAGCTGTGGTCCATCTGAGTCTCCTTTCTCAGTGCTTTGGGAGCTGTGTTTCTTTTCTTCCCGGGCCAACATTACTCATAACTGCCGTGCAGAATATGTTTAATGAATTTCAATCTATAAAAGCAAAGGGAAACCCAAGTGCTTTGCTGTGCCCTATTGCCTCAATGTGACCGAATAAAGCATCTGCCAGATTCTTTCAAAGCACAAGAGAAAAGCTTTTTGTTAATAGTCTAGGACCTAAATCTTTCAAACCTGTGGTTACAATGGAAATGGTGCAAGAGATGTGGATGGGAGAAAGGACAGATGAGAGAATGGGGGTGAGACTGCCCTGGTCTGTGCTGGTCCCAAGGCCAGCTGCCTTCCTGAGCCCCAGGAACGATCAGAGACTAGATAAAAAGGGAGAGAAGCTAAAAATCTGAGAACAGATGTGTTCTTAATCTATGTTTATTAGCTACTTGCCTGAGTAATGACAGAGTATCTCAGAGGCTGCTCTGCCTTTAAGTTGCTAGAATCTAGTTATCAAACAGATGAAATTGACTTTAGGAATAAAGGCATGATGAATGAAGGACAAAAGGTAGCATTTAAAGGCCAGTCACTTGAAGGAAGAAGGAGGAAATAGACACTTCTTCATTTTTTCCCCTTTCCTTTAGCAGCACTGAGGTTTGAACTCAGGACCTCCTGCTTGCTAGGCAAGCCCCACCCCAACCATTTCTTTCATTGGCTGTTTGTGTGACGTTTCATTTTGACATGTCCTTAATGCACACCGTGCTCCTGGGTCAGCCTCATCCCTTCTATCGCTCCCCTTCATCCTCTCTCCTCCTTCCTAAATCAGTCTCACCATGCTTTATTGCTTATTTTCATACACATCGACATAAAACATGGTGAACCCCTTGGCTACCCTTCACCCTCTCCATTCTCCCACCCCTTTGCACTGGTTCCTACACCACAGACAGGACATGTTCCACCTTCCTAATGTTTTTGTTAAAGTTCATGGCACTTGTTCTCAGGAACTTTATTATGGCCCTTCACACATGCATCTATGGTACTTTAATCAGATTGATCACATATTTAGGTACAGGATTTGGTATGTGTTTACCTATATGTTTATCTTGTAGGTCTAGCAACCAAGTATGAGAGTGAATTTGTGTGTGCTGGTCATTTCTGAGCTAGGGCCTCACTTCGTGCCCAGGACTGTCATCTGCCTGTTTTCTTTAAGTTTCCACTTGTTGCTTACACATGTGTACCACTTTACCCAAATCTCAGTGGCAAAGGTAAGCTGAAAACTTTCCTGCCTAGATCGGTCCTGCCCAATGTTAGCCCTCCAAGTAGTTAGAATTATGGGCATGGACCACCTTCCTTGGCCATTCATTTCCTTATCCTGGACATTTTTTAAGGGACCAGTGAAGTGTCCAGACAGAGAATGTAAGAAGTAAGTGGTCTCTTTGGAGGTGCCATTATATAACATCTTACTACATATCAGGTCTAGTCTAAGAAGCTTACATCATTTGTGACCCTCTTTTTTTTGTGGCATTGTGTTTACCCTTAGGGACAGAAGAGGAAACAGGAGTATTGAGAAGGGAAGTAATAGGTCTAATGTTACAAAGTCAGGGACTTAAAAGCTGGGGTTCAATCTCAGGAAACTTTTCACAACTTTTTATTTTGGCAGTTTGGAGTTCGAGCCTAGGATTTGATGCTTGCTAGGCAGGTGCTTTCCCACCAAGCTACATCTTGAGCCCTTTTTGGTTTGTTGTTATTATTGATTTATTATTGTTATTATTATAATACTGTAACAGTATTATATTATTTATAACATAATATTACATGTTATATTTATAAATGTTATAACTTATGTAGTACCGTAATAAAATACTGGGTCTTAAACTCAGAGCCTAGAACTTTTGCTTGACTTTTCACTCAAAGCTGTTGCACTACCATTTGAGCCACAGCTCCACTTGTGGCTTTTTGCTAATTAATTGGAGATACAAGTGTTTTAGATTTGTCTTCCTGAGCCAGCTCTGAGCCATGATTCTTGGATCTCAGCCTCCTGAGTAACTTGGATTATAGGTATGAGCCACCTCTGCCCTTCATGCTTAGGCTAGATGGGCCCAGAGGCTATTTTTCTAAAGTCAGTCAAAAGAAAAGTAAGTGTCATGTCACCTTAAATGGCTTTGTGGTATCTGTTTGCTTCCTAGCATCCCTAGAACATTCCATCTGTGTGGTTAGACACACTGGCAAGGCCTAACCCAGACTTTCTTCCTGGGTCTGCCACACTGGGCAGTGGTAAGATCCATGGGTGGTTGTCACTGCAGAGAATTGAGCCTGCAATGTGCAGTTGCTAACAGGTGTGTGGTCTACCAGTGAGCTGCTGCCAGCTTCAGCACATAGGAATGAAGTTAGAAATGTGTGGGCAGCTATGGGCTGGAGAGCCCTGAGGTGCTTCTTGGGGCTGGGTGAAGCCTTGGATGTGGTGTCAAGGCCAACAGGCAGGAGTAGGTGGTTCAGCTGCCAGGAGCTGCCAGGCCTGTCATGGTGAGATGAGGTGGGGGGGCGGGGTTCTGATGAAGGACAGCAGCTGGACAAGTCTCCTGGGAAGGAACTTCCTGCCAGGCTGGCCTGTCCACCTCCTCCATAAAAAGCCAGGTATCCCCAGGGGTCTCTCTGTGCCTGAGTTGGGAGTGGTCATGATGTTTAAGAGATAGAAGGTAGACAAAAAGAGAACATGGCTTATAGCAAGGAAGAAACACAGAGGTTAGAAGTGGTTTAGGTGGGCGCTGGTAGCTCACACTGTAATCCTAGCTACTCAGGAGGTTGAGATCTGAGGATCGATTTCAAAGCCAGCTGGTTAGAAAAGTCTTTGAGATGCTAATTAACCCCCAGAAAATGGGAAGTGGAGCTGTGGCTCTAAGTGGTAGAGTGGTAGCCTTGAGCAAAAAAGAGCTCAGAGACAGCTCCCAGGCCCCAAGTTCAAGCCCCATAACTGACCCCAAAATAATAATAATATAAAAAAGAAAGCAACTGGATGTGCATGGGATCAGAATTTATGATGTCAATTCTCAAATTTAGGACAATTTTTGTGAAAGTTGAGAGAGGGAGAGAGAAGCAGAAGGAGGAAGAAGAGGAGAAAGAGGAGGAAGAGGTGTAAGAGAAGACTAACATTCACTTCTAAGGAAGAGGGAGTCATGCCAGCTAATGGCTTATAAACTAAAGATGTAGTTTAGAAACAAACTGCCAAAAAAAAAAAAAAAAACAACCCTAAATGTGGCCATTTTCAGAAACCTCTTTATTTTATGAAAAGTAAGCAAAAATCTTTTTGTTTAGGAAATGTGGTGTCTGGACTTACTGTCTTCTGTGAGTTAAATCAAGAACCGTTGGGGAATAGAGCTGAGAAAGAAAGTAAGTTCTTTAAAAGAAAGCTAAATCCTTGAAAATGATGGTTCTTACATGGTACACTGCTGATAGATTCACATAAAAATGTTTGCTTTAACAAAGAAAGTTTTCTAGGCAGGAACTGATATCTCGTGCCTATTATCTTAGCTATTGAGGAGGCTGAGATCTGCAGATTGAAGTTGGAAGCCAGCCTGGGCAGGAAAGTCCATGAGACTCTTTATTTCCAGTTAATCAGCCAAAAGCTGTCAGTGGAAGTGTGGTTCAAGTGGTAGAGTGTCAGGCTTGAGTAAAAAAC
The DNA here is from genome assembly GCF_019054845.1 of Dipodomys spectabilis. NCBI lineage: Eukaryota > Metazoa > Chordata > Mammalia > Rodentia > Heteromyidae > Dipodomys > Dipodomys spectabilis. Next base: position 408 of record NW_024872281.1, on the reverse strand, counting down.
CTAAGTGAGAGTACAATGCCCTGATTTTCAACCCCAGTACACAAAGACACACACACAGACACACACACACAAAGACACACACACACACATAGAAATTCCTAGAATAACTAAAATGAAGAACAAAGACTTGTGTGCTGTAAGGTGATCTTCCTATGGATAACAAGAACAGTGAGTGTGACTTGGGAACTACTGCTTAGATAGAAGCCTGGCCACTAAAGTACTAGTCCTGCAAAACAAGCTCTTTTGAGGCTGCAAATGCAGCTTTGGAAACAGAAGGTTTAAGGATTGTGTAAGTTATGAAAACTTACTGAAGCAGTTAAGTAATTGTGATCTGATATTCTAAATCCAAATATTTTCCCATTGAGTGTAGGAATTCACTTTTTAGATTTGTGGAATACAGGGAATAGA
>NW_024872280.1:0-19377 GCF_019054845.1 Dipodomys spectabilis | reverse complement strand
TAATGTTAAGATTATTCATTTGTTTATGTGACTTCATTTTCACAGCATCTGCATGTCAACCTGTACAGTACAATACAATATCAAACTCCCATGTGAAGCACAGAAGTGACTGGACCCCTCAGACATGAAGACGGAGAAAGCACTTTGCACAATGTCAGGACACAGGTATTGTGACTCAAAGCATCTTCTAGTCCTTTCTCCAGATCTTACCTGGCCAGCAGCACCCACTCCAGCACCCACCCAGATCCTTCATGTTGGCAGAGCTGGGACTCTGAGAGGCTTCTCAGTCCTGTCTGTAAGCCTCTCCTCTGAGCGTCATTTTCTGGTATTCTGTGCCTAGCAACGATTGTTCTCATGGGCCTGTTATATCCAGAAAAGAAAAGGGGAATTCAGTTCTGGCAAGCTTAGATCAAGGAAGAAGAAACATACCTCTAAATTCTCCTCTTTTTTTTCTGTACAATATTGTTGGTCTCTGAAAAGGTTACAAAATATTTGGAGATTAAATTTGGAAATTATAAAGTATATAAACCATTTCTACAGATATCATTTTTATTTAATTATCATTTTCTCAGTTAATTAAAAGTGCTTTATAAGTATAATTTTAATTGCCATGTTGGCTGTTTGGACAAACACCTATGGGACTTGAATGACTTATTTCCCCTGATGGAATCTATGACCTCAGAAAGGAAGTTGGCACCATTAAACCATCCTGTAAGAAGAATGGCAGCCTGTGTCTACACAGAACACGCTGGTTTTAATTATACGGTCATTTTATTCCTCCTTCTTTGGCCCATCTGTTTACACTGTGGGAGTTGGTTTCTACAGTGATGGTGTCAGGGTATTTGCTTCACCTGCTGTCTTAGTAACTAAATCTCCTTCTAATCACTCCTTGTTCTGAAGCATTTCTAATGAATGCTCCCTGTTTTCATCTCCCAGAAGCTAAATGTGTATCCTGAATTTCAGGAGACAAGGTCCTGGTCCAGGCAGACTAGTTGATAGTAGTAGATAAGTTGCTATGGGGCCACAGATGTGGGCTTCGTGGCTCTTATTCAAGGTACCTCATCAAAGTTTATCTGTCTTTTCCCCATTGTAGTTGCATATAGTAATTTAAGTTTCTTAAGTTTACTAACACAGATACATTGAATGTTTCTTGCAATTTCTTTCCCTCACTTTACAGGCACCATGAGGAAATGACTCTCAGAGAATGGTTTCTTTTACCAATTTCCTCTATTGCTTGGTTTACATGTATCATTTGGGGATTTTTTAAAATAGGTTTTTAATTGTTACAGCAGAAATAATTTTCTTAAGCAAAAAAATAATTGGTTATTTTATGGAAACTCTAAGGAAATACTATTTAAAACCAATAACTAATAGATGTACAAAGATCAATAGTCTCCCCTTCCCTTCCCTTCCCTCTTTCCCTTCCTTCTGATCATTCTGACCAAATATTCCCACCAAGATTTCACAGTGCTCTATTTAGAGGATGGTTTCATGACACAGATAGATATGTCATACTGATCTTGTTTCTGAAGGGTGTTTTAATCTTATTAATTAAGCAACCTTTACTGCTGTTCAGTAAAGCTCTCTTGAGAGTGAAGGGTCTTTGATTAGTGAAATTTCCTAATTGGATCAGACTCTGATCAGAATGTATCACAATATGCTTTACCTCACGCTTAGGATCCCATTGTTTAGCATAAAACTACTTCAACAAGAATTCGATCAACCTGTGTCAATATTAGCCTGCAGATATTTGGAACTAGAGAAAAGATCAAGTCACTTAAGCAATCCCGGAATTTAAGGAAAAGGGATGGAGTTTTGATTCATAATAGTATAAATACATATCGTATATGAATTTGGGTTTCTATATAGTTACTCTCCTACACTGATTGCAAATTTTAATACTTCTTTTTCCTGTGCATCTCACCTTGGTTTCAAAGGGTTTATTATGTGAATACTCTATTCATGCACAGACAAAAATATTGCAAAGTGTTTTTTGTTTGTTTGTTTGATTGATTGATTTTGCCGGTCCTGGGGCTTGAATTCTGGACCTGGCCACTGTCCTAAGCTTCTTTTTGCTCAAGGCTATTGCTCTAACATTTGAGCCATAGCACTGCTTGTGGTGGCTTCCTCTTCCTCCTCCTCCCTCTCCTCCTCCTCCTCCTCCTCCTCCTCCTCCTCCTTCTCCTCCTCCTTCTCTTCCTCTCTGCCCCACCTCCTCCTTCTCCTCCTCCACCTCCTCCTCCTCCACCTCCTCCTCCAACTCCTCCTCCTCCACCTCCTCCTCTTCCTTGTCCTCCTCTTCCTCCTCCTCCTCCTTTTTGAGTCGTTTATTGGAGATAAGAGTATTACAGAGTCTCCTGCCCTTGCTGGCTTGGAACTCTGATCCTCAGAGCTCAGCCTCTTGGGTATGGAGGATTACAGGTGTGAGCCACCGGTTCCCAGCTGTAGTTTTAATGGATTCATTTTCAAGTCTTAGTTATTATTACTATTTCTATTTTGTGTCATCAGTGCCTTTAGCTTTTTTGTTTGTTTTTTGGGATAATTTAAAGCAAAACTCACCTATAAACACTTCAGTTAATCTTAAGAAATGAAAAGAACTAAAGTAAGTACTAACACATTAAAGTACTAATGTATAATATTTTATTAGGTTATCATAAAAGTTTGTTAATTATCTGCTCACGATTGAGCAGATTTTTTAAAGAAAAAGTTGTGTTTCAAAGACTACTCCATAGTGGCAAGTGATTTCTACAACTTCATTATGCTATATGTATGACCATATCAAGTGAAAATTTATGTCCTTGGGTACTATACTTTAGTTACTAGCAGAAGCTCTCTTCTTTAGTTTTGTCCTCTCTGTAGTCCAATTAAAAGAAGTTGAAGGTGGCCAGAAGGAAGTGGTCACTATAGATGTATAGTGACCACTTTTCATGGGGCTTGAACTCTGGGCCTGGGTGCTGTTCCTCAGCTCTTCAGCTCAAGGCAAGCACTCTACCACTTGAGCCACAGCGCCACTTCTGGCTATCTGGTGGTTTATTGAGATAAGAGTCTCACAGACATACCTTCCTGGGCTGGCTTTGAACTGTGATCCTCAGATCTCAGCTTCCTGAGAAACTAGCATGACAGGTGTGAGCCACTGGTGCCTGGCTCAAAGACAACTTTTTATTCTAACGTTTCGGTACTTGGGACCTTGTTGATTTGGAGAGAATATCCTTTCCAGGGATTACCAGACTTTATGCCACTACCCATCTGTTGGGGAATGGTCTGAAATGTGAGGACCAGATAAAAGACTTACCACAGCTAGTCGGGGCCTATGCTGTAGAGGCTGTTAGATTTATTCAAATTAACACATTCTAAATCTTCTTTTGTGCCTCAATGGTTCCTTCCATTAAATTCACTCTGTTGGGTCTTGCCTGTGTTTTCCCTAGTCTCTTACTGCCTCCTGACCAAACTTTGTGTTCCCTTTATGTGTTCCCAGCGTGGTAAGCATTAGTAACTAGCCCTTCAACTAATGAATAAACAAAATGGAGCATATCCATACAATAATATATTTAACCATAAAAAGGAATGAAGTGCAGGTCTATGCTACACATGGATGAATCTTGAAAATAATTATGGTAAATTAACATTATGCTAAGAAAAGATCACACTATTGTAGGACTCCAGTCATAGGACATGCATAGAAGACAGAGAAATGAAGGAATTAATTTTGTTCAGGAGCTGGGGGGGAAGATGGAATGGAAAGTAAATAGCTAATGTGTGCAGGGCAGAATTTTCAAAATATTCTGGAATTAGTGATGACAGTTTCACAACTTTGTAAATATCAATGTATTATATACTTTATTTTTAGCTCTTGATGTTTTATTTTTCTCATGCCAGCATATATTAATGTACAAAAGAATGGATTACATGACATATCATGCATGTGCATAGTATACTTTGACCATATTCACCACCATCATCATTTCTTGGCCTTCTCACACAGAACCTCTTTCTCTTCCAAAACCATACTCTTTCTACTTCCAATTTTTCTCTTAAAATCTAGTTTTTTCCTATGAGAGAAAAATATGCTTTTTTCCACGTCTGACTTATTTTTTATCACCATAATTATATTCAGGTCCACCTACTTTCCTGCAAATAACATTTTCTGTTCTTTATTATTGTGAATGATTCTCCTTGTGTTTAACATAAATACACAAGGAGACATACACACACACATAAACACATACACACAGCACATACATACAAACATTTCCTGTACATCCCCCACCCACATTAAGAGGGTATTTTTTTTTTTTTTTGCATCTAGTATCTGCTGCTATTTGTGGATATTTTTTCCCTTCTGATAACAGTTGTTTTGACTGAGATGACATGGAATCTCAATGTAGATTTGATGACTAAAGATGCTGGACTTTAAAATGTATTTGTTGGCTATTTGTACTTTTTTATTTGCCAGTCCTAAGACTTGAACTCAGAGCCTGAGCACTGTCTGTGAGCTTCTTTTGCTCAAGGCTAGCACTCTACCACTTGAGCCACAGCACCACTTCCGGATTTTTCTGTGTTTGTGGTACTAAGGAATCGAACCCAGGACTTCATGCATGGTAGGCAAACACTCTAACACTGAGCCACATTCCCAGCCCCCCATTGGTACTTTTAAGGACTGTCTCATTCATTTGGCCATTTATTGATGGGATTTTTTGCTGTTTAATTTTTATTTTGTTTATATTATAGATATGAATTCCCTGCAGATCAATTAAACTACCTGAGCATTTTCACTCATTTACTACAGATATATACCTTGATATTTGTAGGTCACTGGTCCTGCAAATTTCTATTTAATTTGTAAATCAGACATATTTCCATTTCCATTTTCTACACTACGATGTCACTCTTCCTTTTCTTTTTGCTTTTTTCCAAGTGTCAGGATTTGAAATCAGAGCCTAGCACTCAGCTAGTATTCTACCACTTCTGTCAGCCTTCCAGAATAATTATTTTGCTAAACATTTTTGGGAATGGAGTCTCATATCCCTTTCTACTTGGGATGGCTTCAAAGTAGGATCCCTGAATCTCAGCCTCCTGAATAGCTAGAATTATAAATGTAAGCCACTGGCTCCCAGCTCATCCTTCTTTCTAATTATGATGCTATCCATTAGTCCTTTTATGATTTATGCAGCAGTTTATAGAGGGTAAATTTGCAGTTGATAGAAGGTACATTTGTCAGAGTACAATAGATTTGTTAAACAATTGTTATGAAGAAAGGGCCTATCATTTCATAAGTTAACCAATGAGTACATTTCCTATCTTTGGGGAATATCATCCTTCCCTTTCCTTTCCCTCAGTCCAATAGATTTTTATATAAGAAAGATAGTCAAAACAAGTTCCAAGGAAGATGCAGTAAGTTTACTTCATTGCTACCTGAGTCTAATTTTAATTTGGATCTAACTTGTGTCTAGATCCTATTACAGATGGCAATTGCCTTCTGTTTTTGTCTGTCTTAGTGATTGCCTGTTTTGCTTGTTGCTACTGGTTTTACTGTTCTCTAGTGTTAAATTTTAGACAGGGTCTTTCTTTGTAGCTCAGCTTGGCCTCAAACTTGAGAGCATCTTGTGTCTGACTCTTGAGTGCCAGAGTTGCTGAGGTACACCTGCTGTTCATCTGCTAATAATCTATATAAAGATGAGCATTATGATCCCTTTGATGTGCTTACTATATATTTGAGCTTCCCATTTAAGCCTAGCTGAACTGTAATGGAGAGTGAATACAGAGTGTGCTGTGACAGGCTATAAGGCCCTGTGAAATGCGAACTTCAAATTGTGTCCTTTGAAACAAGAGCAGCGAGCTCCCCATACTGACATGGAACTACAGAAAGGTGTTACTCATTTGGAACCAGAGTTTTCTCTGGGTAGCCATGGCAGTGGGCTTCTGTGAATGATTGATAAGTTTATTCCATTTTCCACTTAGGAAATTACCTTCATTTTCAAGATGGGCTGTGCTACATAACTGGCAAAACTTTCTAAGAATTAAACACTGCCAACTGTTAGGAAGAAGATACTTTTCTCCATTCAGGCTTCCTTCCTAAAGCCAAGATCACAATAATTAAGGTACAGAGGACAGAATGCCTCCAGTGTTATGAGTTTATTGGGTCACATTTTCAATATCTTCCTGATAATGACAGTCCCAGCTCTGTTTCCTTGTAACCATGGCAACATTCCCATTTCATTGATCCTCCTGGCACTCTCACAGGATTATCTAGTGGACGCTTCTATTTATATTTTACTTCCCTGCCTTGAATAAAACATTCAGTTGACTCAAATGTAAATTAATTCAGTTACAGCACAGTTTTTAAGGCACCCAAGCCAGTACTTCAGTAGTTCAGTTTATGGAGAGTTGATTAATAGGTAAATATTTGATAGACAATCATGTGTTTCATTGTTTTACTACAACTCTTGAAATTACAGGTGTCCCTGAGTAGGGTTGCCTAGTTTAGCAAGACATACTCTATTACGAGAGGAAAGAAGTTTCCATTCTAATAGTGATGGGAAGTTCCACTGCTGGCTAACTTATTCTGAGAGAAACGCATTAAATAAACATGAAACCTGCTCTCATGTGATCTTCCCCACATGAATGGATATGTTTCCTTAAAGTAATCCTTGTGCTTCCAAAACCACCCAATAGAAATAAGTGTCAGCATTTTGTGGTGCAACCACAAGCATTTTTATCAAGATTTAGAGTGAGCCAGAACTGAATAGGTACAGTGAGACAAAATCGGAGTCCTGTTTACTCATTTGCTAACAGACTGCTACTAATGAGAATCACAGGACATTCTCTGTGTGAAGCAATAAGACTTCTAACTAATAAAGCACTCAGGGTGGGGGGGGGAAACATTTTATGTTTACATACATGCATGGGAATCACTTTCATTTAATTTGAGAGGAAGAATTGAGGTGGACTATGGAGTACAAAATCGTCATCACTGCATCACACATAACTGTAAAATATGGGTGGCACTTGAATGCAGGATGTAGTTGGAATGAAGAAATGGTATGAGATAACTTATCCTGGGTTCAGACTGCTTCCTTCCACTGTACTAACTTTGCATCAGGTAACAAAATGGAAAGTAAACACGAACTCCCAAAGGAAAATGCTGCTGGTGAAATTTCTCTATGATGTTTAACATTTCCTTTGAATCATTTTCTTGAACAAGTTCATTGCTTCATCTTGTAAGCATTAAGGATCTTCTAAGTGAAAATTTCTTATAATCTCTCAATTATAAAAGGAGAAAAGCTAATTTTAACCCTTGTCCATTTGCCCTTATAAAAACAAGATAGCTGAATTCATACTACCAACAGAGTTCTCTAATTCTTTTTCTGGTTCACTATTTTTTTTTGGTCTGCTGTGGGGCTTGAACTCTGGGCCTGGGTGCTGTCCCTGCACTCTTCAGATCAAGGTGAGTGCTTTACAACTTGAAGCACAGTGCCACTTCCAGTTTTCTGGTGGTTTAATGGAGATAAGAGTCTCATGGACTGTTCCTGCCGGGGCTGTCTTTGAACTATGATCCTCATGAACCCTGACCTTCAGATGTCAGCCTCCTGAGTAGCTAGGATTGTAGGCGTGAGCCATCGGCGCCCAGCCTGATTCACTATTGACATTGTCTTTGACATAGAACTCAACGTAGACCTGACCTTGACCTCAACCTTTTTAAATATCCAGTCGTCCCTGGTACCTGAAAGACCTAGGATGCAGAGTAACAACCAGAACAGTGATGTTCTCCTTGCATAACAGAGCTTGGATACTCTTGGACACATCTCAGTCTATTCTCAAACGAGTCGTCAAAGACACTTCAGGGTGCTTACTTTTGTGTTGGAGGGTTTTTGTTTTGATAAACAATCTAAGACAAATTAGTAAAAGCACATCCTTAGAAGAGCACAAAAAGTTGAAATTTTTGTGGTATCCATAGGAAAGTGATGAGAGGAATGGGTTTTGTCTGTGGCAGTGTGCTTGAGAAAGCCACCTGCAAATTCCCAGTACCATCTTGACATTGCCCCGGTTAATTTCATTTGAGTAAAATTGTATCTTCTGTCAGGTTAGCTGGACACTGTTAATTCTGACTGCACTGATTTTTTAAATATTGGCTATACGGCATAAAGATTTTGTATTGGTTATTTGTTCATTGAGAAGAAATGTGATAGAAAAATAAGACAACTCTGGAACTTTAGGAAATACTTCCTTTCATAAGTTCTACATGTTAATCAGGGATATGAGATATTTTCCTAAAGGGATTTGAAGTCTTCAAGAACTGTATAGATTTGATATTGATCTATTTTTTGTCCATCTGGATCATCTCCATAAATTAAATTGTGGAAGATGTTCATATTCAGCTACTAAATGATAAACAAAGAAAGTATCGCTTCTCTTCCCCCAAGAAAGAAACTCTTGTTTCATTTGCTGGTTTTTAATCATTCATTCATTCATCCATTCATTTCCTTACTTAAATCTGTGTGTGTGTGTGTGTGTGTGTGTGTGTGTGCCTGTGTGTATGTGTGTATCTACTATGAACCTGGTATTGTACCACACACTGAGTCCTTTAAAACAATATCCTGTGAAAGGTCAAAAATTGAGTGGGGTGCTGGTGGCTTATGCCTGTAATCCTAGTTACTCAGGAGGTTGAGATCTGAGTATTATGGTTTGAAGCCAACCTGGGCAGAAAAGTCCATGAGACTCTTATCTCCAATTAATCACAGAAAAGCCAGAGTGGTGCTGTAGCTCAAGTGGTAGAATGCAAAAAGCTTAAGGACAGTGCCCAGGCCCAGAGTTCAATGCCTAGGAAAGGTGGAGGAAAAACAAGAAAAAGAAAAAAAAGAAAAATTGCCTGGAAATATTCTTTCTATCCAGCAGGTGAAAACACCAACAATGTTGTCAAGTGGAGGGCATGGCTTGGCCCAGAACTTACTTGTGATGAAGAATCAGGCCAGATGCTGATTTTAGAGTATGTTTCTTCCTATGAAAAAGAAGTGACATCTTCTCTCTTCTGTGACCCAGCCACCATTCCCTATCTTCTTGTGGTGGCAGAATAGTTCCCTTGAGAGGATTTCACCACGTGTGGGCTGAATTTGGTGAAGTGGAGCTGGATGGGGCTTATGGACCCGGAGGCTAGGGATAATTGCCCTTTACATGTGTGAGGAAGAATCTTCAATTACTTCTCAGCTCAGGAGAGCCTGCTTCCCTGCAGGAGATTAAAGCACTGCTGTCAACGATGTCTGATTTTAAGGGGGAGGGCATTTCTAAGTTTATATATGCAGTGAAAGTCCAGTGAGTGGCTAGGAAAGGGCATTTTTGCCACCACCAATTCCTACCTGTGAGTATGTGCTGTGGACTCACATGTCAGGGATGGTCCCCTTTTCAAGATCTCTATTGATCTGAGCTTCTAGTTCCAGCCTGACTTAGAACTTGAGTGGGGTTGCTTTCCTCTTACAGGGGTGGGGTTAAGACTTTTTACTCAACGACTTTCTGTGTCTTCGCTATTATTTTTTTCTTGCGTATTGTCTGACTTTGCAGAATTACTTTGACCAAGCTCAAAAAATGTTGTCCAATATTTTCTGCTCTAGGTTTTGCTGCCTTACTTAATAGGTCCATCTTTGGGAAGCCAGCCTGAGGAAAAGTGCATGACTCTTTCTGGAGAATAAACTAAAATAAAAAGGGAAAGGATCAGGGGTTAGCAAGTGATAGCACACTAGATCTAAGCAGGGAGCTCTCCATCCTGAAATATGAACACACTGGCAAAAGAAGAGTTATGTGGTTCGTTGCCAGGATCTCCAGGCAAAAGCTGTTTCCAGGGCAGAAGGCTCCTGGGAGGCTGGGGCAGTCTTCATTAAGGCTGACCTGAGCAGCAATGGCAGACGGTTTTTTCATACATGATACGTTAATCTGTAATTCATAACTTCTGTACCCAAGAGTTGCAATCTCTTCTGGATTGAGGTGGAATAATTCCAGAACCACCAGCTCATGTTTGTTTAGGAAATGAATGTTTTAGGATCTTCCTGTGTCATATTCTTTGACAGAGACATCATTTGCTAGCATGAGTCTTTGAGATGCAGAATACTTTTCTTATATTCCTCAGAGATCTGTTGGCCTAGTACCTGCTTCCCATTGTGGCTTGGTTAGATGGAGATGCAAATGAAGGAAGGAAGGAAGGAAGGAAGGAAGGAAGGAAGGAAGGAAGGAAGGAAGGAAAGAAAGAAGGAAGGAAGGAAGAAAGGAAGGAAGGAAGAAAGGAAGGAAGGAAGGAAGAAATCACAGTGCTGGAAGCTCTCTTCTAATATAATAGATGCATTCAGGGAAAACTAATATTCTGCAAACACACAGCAGAGGAAAAAAGTACAGACCTCTCAGTGTATGTATAATTCTCTAACCATAAGACTCAAACAGAGATAATCCAGATGAAATACAGCACCATAAGGAAGTCATGTAAGATTCCTCACATAGAAAAAAAAAACAGTCTGAAATATCTGTAGATGATTGACTAAGTGATAATAAATAGGTTTGTTTTCCTGAGGTGAAGAGAGCTTGAGAGAAAGTGGTGTGTGGTTTATGGCTGCTTAGTTAGGGTGACAAGGACAACATATACAAAGATAGGAGAGAACACAGAGAAAACAAGTGGACAGTCTGTGCCTGGAGGGAAAGCATGGCACTAATTCTGCTTCTTACTTACAGAGTGCCTGAGCCTGCCGACAATGAAAGGGAATCCTGAATTAGGGGGCAAGGATATGGAAAAATAAAGATAAGACAAAAGATGGGGTTGGGTGGTCTGCAGCTCAAGACTGCAGCACCAGCATCGTTTATTTTTAACTTTCCCTAATATATACTATTAGAAGTCAAGAGGTAACATAAGGTTACAATAGTCCAGAAAAACAAGGAAAATTTCATTAAAAACAGAGTGCAGTAAAAACAAGACAAGGTCAACTGGTAGAAAGTAAAACAAACTCTGCAGACATAGCAAAGCAATCCCAGGCACGTGGTGTTTTTTAAGTAAGCCAGTTTCTTGTACGTGCCCGACGTTGAGTACTTTAAACTTTACTGTCAGCTCCCAACGTCTCCCAGATCTTTGTTTAAAGAAGTGAACTCGCCTGTCTTAGGTTGTGTGGATCACCTTGTCTGCCTTGCCCATCATCGGGAACTTCTTCAGAGAAAGCTGAAGGCCCTGTCTTAGGTTGGTCATACTGGCACCCCCTCTTACCCTTCTCTGGCTGCAGTTCCTTTCAGGGAGAATTCATTTATATGGAGCTTGATCTTATGTAGCTGGCTGGCTAAACTCATAAAAGAATTTTGCAGTGTCCGTATAATACAAGGAAGGCATAGAAAAACCACCAGCAAAAGCACTCCCAGGCCAAGCAATGACATTACCAATCTTTAACGTAAGTCAGGGAACAGATATAGCATTGAAATTATTTAAACAGTTTTTTTTTAGCAGTTTTTGCCACGTTAGAGTCCAGAGGTAGGGCTTGTTTTAATCTGGCTATTTGTCTGTGGAGTTGAAAAAGATCTAAAGATAAGTTATTATGGTGCCAAATACCATTGAGATGTGATACAACTTTTTCCCATGAGTAATTTGATTCATTATATATGTGAGGGATCACACAAATAAAATCAAACTTGGCATGACAGCACACTCGCTGTAAAGTTTGCAGAGCACAGACTTGTTCTTCTAAAGATAATACTAACTCATACAACGCTTCTAGTTTTTGTTTTACCTTGTCATAAACCCGGCCTTGAACATGTAGAGCCTGTGTAGTATTATGAGTAAGCTGATTAAGATAATGGGCAGTTTGTACTTTTTGTGTTAGCACCACAGCAGCTGCTGCTGTGGAGGCAGCTATAGAAATAAAGGCCAAAACATCAGCTACAAGTAGCCCAACAAATAGACAAGGGCACATTAGTTCTTTCAATTGTCTTAACACCTGAATTCCAGAATCTTCATACCAAGTTTCAGAAATATTTACGGGAAGCATAACAAAAGAAAGTTTTCTAACAATAAGTATGGATTAAGTTATGCTGCTATATGAGCAAATAGTAAAAGAAAAATTAGAGCAGGTAACATTAAAATAATTAGCTCCTACAGAAATATTAAACGGTCCATACATAATGACATAGGGTGGTGATACACAACTCATAATTATTTTTTAAAGGATTAATTGGGCCAGGTTATGTTATTGAGTGCAGCCATCAGCATCCAAACATGATGTTGAGGATGCCCATTCATCCACCACAGTCCAAGATTGTATTTATTAGTAAGATTAGCTCCAGACCAGTCCATTAGTTGAGAGTTAGTTCCAGAAATATTGGTAACAAATGACTGTACATGCCTGTACCTTATTGGATGAGGCTCTCCTGTAGATACTACTATTTGTGAAGAATTAATGTAACGGGGGTATCATATAGGATGGAGTAGAATTTCCGTGAACTGGGTCCCCAATGGGTAAAGTTGCCATCTGTATATTGCACATTTGATTTTTGTCTGGGATCTAAATTTTGTGAGTCACAGATAGCATTATAATACAGCCTGGAATGGAGCCTTTAGAGCTGGTGATAAAGCAAAAAGGAGTTCCACTGTGTGAAGCTGAGATATCTCAAATCTTGGTGTGCTGGATGAAGGGATCGGGGGCTGTAATGTATGCTGATCTATTGACGTGATGAGTACTTCAACTCCCTCCCAAGTTGTAGGGTGCACAATCGGGGGATCCGTCAGCTTTTGTGTCATCTGAATGAGCCTCCATAATCCTAACGCAATGCTCAGGCAACTAGCGGGATTTATTTTCTTCCTGCTAAAAAACCAAACATGTCCTCGACCCCATGTTAAAACCGGATAGGGCCCATGCCAATCAACTGTTAAAGGATCCTTCCACTTAACTGGGGCAAAAACTCTTTGCTCTTTTTTCCCCAATACCACTGTGCTGTGGAAAGTTCATTATAATCTAAACTTTAAAAATTTAGTACAAATAAAACATGAGAAGAATATTAACAGGAGAGAAGGAGTGTAATTCCCCACCTTTTAATTTAAAAATTTGGTGTTTGAGCAAACCATTAGCTCGTTCAACAATTCCTTGACCTTGAGGATTATAGGGAATACCTGCAGTGTTAATAATCTGATAAGATTTACAAACATTTTGAAAAGCTTGTCGGACATATCCTGGACCATTATCAGTTTTAATATGTAAAGAAGTCCCATAGTGGCAAAGCAGTGTAAGAAATGAGCAATACAATGTTTGTTAGTCTCCCCAGCAAGAGGAGTAGCCATAATAAAATTAGAGTAGGTATATGGTAACATGGACAAAGCGTAGCCATCCAAAAGATTGAATCAGGCAGGAATTTAGTCTACTTTTTCCATGGTGGAGGTGGTCAGGGTAATGATGTAGATTTCCTCCAGGTGATTGTCAGGCTGTAGCAGCAGGAGCCACAGAAGCAGGGCCTCTCAGTGGCTCCAAGGGACACCAGCATACCTCGTGCTGGGCTGTAAATTTCTACACAGACTGGTCAAGGATACAAGTACTACATAGGCTTGGCAGGTTATGGCCCCACTAGTTTATAAGACTATTTAGACAATAGCCCAGGACAATTTACCAAAATGACAGCTTTTTTAACTAGATAGTTCTTTTAATAGGGCTGATTTTCTAGGCAGATATAGAGGGCTCAGGCCTGTACTACTATTTTCCATGCCTTTTCCTTCTGTCTATTTTGCCACATTTTTTTATGACTCTGGTCCCTTGTTCTAAAAAGGGGATGATGGGCGAAGATTCATCTTTTGTAACTTCTTCACGCTGACTCAGGGGTGTTGATCCTACCTAGCCAGGAACCTATAACTTTAGTCTATTTTACGAAGAGATTACCAGTGTTAGATGTCATTAAGAACAATATTTTAACTTTTGACAAATGTACAGACTTTTTTTTCCAACTACAGCAGTGTAGCTTGTTTAGCACTCTGGTTTGCAAAAGCATCTTTAGGAATGTAACCTTTAGTAACTCTAACAATGCCTAAGTCACCTGTCCAGGTCTTTAGACTGATGGTAATAGAAATACACTCTCATGTTTACAAATTTTTTTCTTGAACAGATAGATTTCATGTAGCTGGAATTAGTTCAAAAGTTACTGCCAATTAGGGCTTTTGGAACATATAGGAGTTGGGATTTAAACCATTCCCCACATTTTATAACTTTAGCTTTTTAGTACTATCACAGATTACTAACAAGTTTCTGTCCCTACAAGGTAGATAGTCATGGACATTAGGCATGCTTACAAACTATCTTCCCATGACCTCCTGGCTTTGACCAATTTTTGAAGGGCCATGCACAAATGACTCTAAGATCTGACATTTTTGCCATCCAAGCAATGGCTTACTGCCTCTGGATCTTCCTCCATTGCTCTTGTCCAGGAATGTCGTCTCTACATTGGAATAAATGCCTCATCTGCATTTCCCTTAGCTGGTCACTGGACTTGAACTCGGGGACTGAGTGCTGTCTCTCAGCTCTACAGCTCAAGGCTAGCACTCTGTCACTTTGAGTCCCAAAGCAACTCTGCTAGCTCTTTCAGCACTCTGCTGGCTGAGTAGAGGTTAAAGTCTCACAAGGACCTTTTTTTGCCCAGGCTGGCTTTGAACTAGTTTGTAGATCAATGAGTCTTATAAAAGACCACTTTACTCCAATTAAAAGCAACAAGGTGGTCAACATAGAAGTAGTTTTTAAGCATGCTCTTACCTGAAACTTATTAAGAGCCAAAGTTATATCTGACAAACTTGTAAGAATCCTCTGTGTTTTGCTCTGGACTTGCTGGAAACTTAAAAAACATATAAGAGCGAACTGGAATAGCAATTATTTTGGTAATCCTAATTTTTCCACTTTGAGACAAATGTTAAGAACAATTTACTTTTAAACTTCATGTCCAGAAATCCATTTCTAATATTTAAGCCACCTACTAATTTCTTTTATTATTTTATATTTCAGTTTTTAGTTACATTAAAAAAAATCCCTTAAAATCTCTGGGCCAAGTGTCACTCATTGTCTCTTGGCTGCTTGTTTTAAAACAGATACACATAAAAACTTTTAAACTCAAATGATAATTTTTTATTAATGCAAGAATTACAATCACCATCACTGTACGAAGAAGATAAACTTAACACCTTTATGACATTTAAAAACATACCCTAATTGTAGAACATAATTGAAAGCAAGTCACATTATACAAATACATTTTTAACCCACTTTTCAAGTCCAAGGGGCAGTTTTAGCAATACTAATCAGATCATCACATCACTAATTTTTACCATCATGTTTCTGGTATTTATCTGTAGAGAAAAAGTACAGAATAAAGATGGGCCACTTGGCCCCTCTGTGGAATGGGAACGCACCTAATCTCAATCTTTAGGGTAAGATGAACTGCGTTTGTGCCAGCTTGTCCTCTTTTATGATGTGTGGACTCCTCCCATGGCCCGTCCCACCATGTGTGACCAGCTCAACTGCACTTTTGAATGTTTATCTCTTACTCCTAAACATAGGTCTTTTGTTGGCATTTAAGTTTTTTTCTTTTCTTATCTCTTGGTTTTTGAATGAAAATACACAGTTTTAGACAGACAGAACAGGTAATGTCTTTGACAGTGTTAAACAAACTTTTATATTTAAACTTCTAATATTTATCCCCAAATTTTAGCGAAGGGAACTAAATTCCAAATATCCATTGCATTTTTGATAAGCCAGATAACTTGATTACAGTGTAAACAGCCTTATGCATTTTAAAATACCAGATTTTTTAAGTTTTAAGTTAAAGAATCTTGAAAAGTCATTTAAAACTATATGAAAATCTTTAAAATTTTTGATAATGTCCAAACCTCATAACACTTTGAATTTTAAACTTAAACTCACCCAATTGTTACAGCATGCTGATAATTTTTATCTTGAACATATTCACAAACACATACAAAACACACACAGATGTTAAAGCATGCAAAAATCAAAATCAGATCAAAACAGCTTGGTACTGGCATAAGAACAGACCTCAGGACCAATGGAATAGAATTGAAAATCCAGAAATGAACCTACAGAATTATAGCCATCTAATCTTCAATAAGGGAGCTAAAAAAAATAGAATGGAAGAAAGACAGTAAATGGTGCTGGCAAAATTGGTTAACTACTTGTAGAAAATTAAAGCTAGATCCTTATATATGACCCTGCACCAGAATCGATTCCAAATGGATTAAAGACCTCGGAGTCAAAGCAGACACTCTGAAAACATTACAGGATGGAATAGGAGAAACCATAGGTCTCCTTGGCGCTGGCCGAAATTTTCTTAATAGAGACGAGGAAACACAACAACTCAAAGAAAGGTTGGACAAATAGGATTGCATGAAGTTGCAGAGCTTCTGCATGGCAAAGGACATAGCTAGCAAGATCACTAGAAAGCCCACCGATTGGGAGAAGATCTTCACTAGCCATACAACAGACAAGGGTCTCATATTTAAAATATACTTGGAACTCAAAAAATTAAATCCCCCTACAACAAATCCTCAAAGAAACAACTGCTCAATAAATAAGTGGGCTAAAGACTTAAATAGAAACTTCTCTGAAGAAGATATAAGGATGGCCAATAAACACATGAAGAAATGCTCAACCTCTCTAGCCACAAAAGAAATACAAATCAAAACAACATTGAGATACCACCTCACCCCAGTTAGAATGGCAAAAATCAAGAACTCTAACAACAACAGATGCTGGAGGGCATGTGGACAGAAGGGAAACTTACTTCATTGTTGGTGGGAGTGTAAACTTGTTCAACCACTTTGGAAAGCAGTATGGAGGTTCCTCAAATATCTTCACATAGAACTCCCCTATGACTCAGCAATCCCACTTTTGGGCATTTACCCAAATGTTTACAAACAAGACCACACTAAAGCTACCAGCACAACTATGTTTATTGCAGCATTATTTACCATAGCTAAGATATGGAACCAACCCAGATGCCCCTCAGTAGAGGAATGGATCAAGAAAATGTGGTATATATACACAATGGAATTCTATGCCTCCATCAGACAGAATGACATTGCCCCATTTGTTAGGAAATGGAAAGACTGGAAAAAAATATATTACGTGAAGTAAGCCAAGCCCAAAAAAACATAGGTCCCATGGTTTCTCTTATTTGCAATATCTAGTATATGTATGAGTCAAGCAGAAAAGATCAGATAATATGATGTTAGGAAAATGAACCCTTAGACACGTATTTTAATGTTTTTTTCTTTCATGCATTTGTTTCTAACGCATTTATAAGATTATTTCTTCCTTGCTTTGTATGTCCCTCCCACACAGTATAACCTCTGCTTTCACTATATTTGATGTCGGTATAATTTGTGGAGGAGATGGGGAAAAACAAGTCTTTTAATGATACAGGTGGACCTGTTGCAACGATGAGAAGTACAAGTTGTCATGTCAAAAACGAACTTTACAACTTTGGTGTGGGGGGGAGGGTTGGGTTGGGGGGGAGGCTGGGAAGGGATGTGAAGGGTACACAAAGGAGGAGGCTGCAATGCTTGATAAGAAATGTACTCATTATCTTGCCCATGTAATTGTAACCCCTCTGTACAGTATGTTCACAAAAAATAAAAATTAAAAAAAAAATCAAAATCAGTTGTACGTACATTTAAAACTGATGCCAATTCTAAAACAGGACTAGACAAGACAACACCAAAGGCTGAGTTTGGGGCTAATGGGCCCCCAATATATCACTACCTTAGAAAACATAGAACAGAAAACACACTGAAGTAAACAAGACAAACAAGTGGCCACAAAGACAAAATCAGGTCTCAGTGAATGGGGCGACATCTCACCCCCATTCACAATTGGGACTCAAATCCACTTACCATGGGACTTGAACCCCCTCTACTCACCTCTGGAGAATTTTTCTTTTAGATTCCTGCAAACATTGACCCAGGGTCATCTAAGGTGGAGGAGAACTCCCAGTCATCTTGGGGCAAGGGAAAGAAGTCTCTAGCGGCTGTCCCCTCAGACTGACAAGTTCTCCACCATACTCAGACCCCCTGAGCCAAGGCCCAAGGCTAAGCTCTTGCTGGTGTCACTTGCAGGTGGTCTGTAGCAGTTTCCTCAGGCTGTGAGTTCTCGCTGATGGCCCTTTTAAGTTATTGTTAGATCCTGCAGGTTTCTCATCCCCCACCCCCCCACTTCTGGATCCAGAGAGGGTGGAGGAAGTGGCAGTGAAGGGTAGAAACGGGGGTCAGTTTAAAGTGTAAGTATAAAAGAAGGAGCTAGAGAGAAACAGATATTAAGAGGGTGTTGAAACAGATATTAAGAGGGTGTTATCCAGTCTCTTCCGGTCTCTCGCATCAGGATGAATCTCAGAGAAGAAACATTCCAAGAATTCCAGAATACATAAACACAAAAATTGAGACAAAACACATTTACAGCATGCACGTTGAAGACTGTCAGAGAGTACCGGACTACAGACGGGCCCAAATGTCTGCACTAGTGGATAGTTTACCCTGATGGGGACCCGGGGGTTAGCTACCATCGGCCCAGTTGGCTGTCTTATAGTGCATCTGCCAAGACCTCTTGCCAACCCCAATACAGAACCTGCAGGCTACACAGATACCAGACAATTACAAAGCAGCAATGTTTTAACTTACAGGCCATTTGCATTATAGCGTCCCTGAATCCTTTTTTCCATTTTTTTTTTTTTGCTAAGTTTCTAAACTAATAGTTCCTTTCTCTGGGAAACAGGGGTATACTTCCTCAACAAAGTGAAAGAAACATTCTAACTGACTCTGTCTAACTTTCACTCCTTGAGCGTGAAGCATACCCTTGAGAGACTGCACATATAGTGTGCAGCTGTTACCTTGCCCCATAATTTCTTGCTCCTGACTATAGTCTCCTCTGCTCTCTATTTTTGGACGTCCTCTTACCTTAGAGGTGTCTTCTGCCATGATCCCAGGTTTTCAGGTCCCTGTTCTGGCGCCACTTGCCCAAGCCTGTCAGCAACGAAAGGCAATCCTGAATTAGGGGGAGAGGATATGGAAAAATAAAGACATAAAACAAAGAATGGGGTCGGGATGTCTGCAGCTCAAGACTGCAGCACCGTTTATTTTTAACTTTCCCTAATATATACTATTAGAAGTCAAGAGGTAATATAAGGTTACAATAGTCTAGAAAACAAGGAAAATTTCAGTAAAAACAGTGTAGTAAAAACAAGATAAGGTCAACTGGTAGAAAGTAAAACAAACTCTGCAGACATAGCAAAGCAATCCCAGGCACGTGGTGTTTTTTAAGTAAGCCAGTTTCTTATACATGCCCCACATGGAGCACTGGGGTCAAGATGACCTTTAAACTTTACTGT
>NW_024872279.1:0-27454 GCF_019054845.1 Dipodomys spectabilis | reverse complement strand
TTCATATAGGAAATGATAGGCAAGAACTCTGGCACAACAATTATTTTTAATTAAGACTTTTTTTTTAATTATTTTTAATTAAGACGAAATGTGACAATAATAATTGCATTCAGGAAATCGAGTCATTAGGAAAGATCCAAGAATTGGTAGTCACATGGTAGATAGGATTCCAACACAGCTTGTCACATCTTCTCTATACAAATAGGTATTTATTAGCATACAAGCTTCAGCTTATGAATGGATAAATATGGTGCACAAACCCCATCCCGAAGCTCACTCTCAGGTCCTTGGTAGGACCTAGATCCTTAGTAGCTCAAAAGATGTTGTGCTCATATGGACTCATTAGAAATATGGGCCTGCTAGGCCCAGAGTTCAACTCCCAGCAATGCCAAAAGGTTCATCCTGATGTGAGAAACTAATCCTTACAACTCTTTTCCTGTCTTGTGAAAGTCCTGGGCCTCATCGAGGATGGAAAATGCTATATATGCAACTCTATAGCCATGGGAATAGGTTGTCATCCATGGCAAAACAGATATACCTGTCACCATACTCAATAAAATACACAATACATCCATGAATAAGACTCAAAATTAAAAAAATAACTACATTGAAAGCAAAATGCATACCACACCTGTATGTAAATAGAGATCCTATTTTAAAAAAAGGTAAGCTTGTTATTTTGTCCACTGCTGGAACTTCAAATCAGGCCCTGGACCAGGCCTGACATTCTAGTCTTCAGGGATGATGAGGTTTCCCTTCCCTCACAGTGCAACAGGGTTACCCAGATCTGAGTTCAAATCCCAGGTCTGACAAAAGATTCATCCTGATGTTACAAGCCAGTCATTGCGCCTGATTTCCTCGAATGTGGAAGTCCTGGGTCTCAGCTAGGATGGAGAATGAATGCATAGGCAAGCTTATAACAATGGGAACAGGGCATCATCCATGTCAGCAGAGTTATACCTGTCACCATACTCAGTAAAATACACAATACCTCCATGTATTAGACACAAAATAAGGAGGAGTGCACGGAACTCAAGATGCTATCCACACATATATGGCAATACATATCCTATGTTTCAAGTATGAATTTATGCCTATCCTGGCCCTCACTGGGGCACAACCTCAGGTCTTGAGAATGACTTAGCTCCTTAGTTGCTAACAGGCCGGTGTCCTCACCTTGACTCTTTTGCCAATTCGGCCTGTTAGGCTCTCAGTTCAAATCCCAACACTGCCAAAACATGAATCCTGATGTGAGAAGCCCATTGATCCACCTCTTTTCCTGTCTCGAGAATGTCTTGAGTCTCAGCTAGGATGGAGAAGCAGTAGGAAGCTCTATAGAAATGGGCATAGGTTGCCATCCAAGTCAACACAGTTATATCTGTCATCATATGCAATAAAATATAAAATGCATCTCTGACTAAGACACACAATAAAAAGAACAACTACACTGAAAACATGATGCATTCCACACATGTATGTAAATAGAGATCCTATGTGTAGCATAGGTGGGCATATGATTTTTGCCTGAGCTGGGGCTTCAATTCAGCCCTGGGACCAGGCCTGACCTTGTAGTCTTCAACGATAGTGAGCTTCTCCTTCCCCCACAGTGCAAAAGAGTTACCTAGACCTGATTTCACATCCATCTCTGGCAGTAAAATGGCGCGAATTCTGAGCTAGGGTGCTTCATTCATAATTTTTCAATTTTTTAATATTTTTTTCCAGACCTGGGGCTTGAACTCAAGTTGTGGCAAATCTGCCTCGGGTCCGATCATCCTAGGCTGCAGCCTCTAGGCCCACAGCCCATCCTCGGATCCTAGGACCCCAGGGTTGTAGGAAAAAATAAAAAGCCAGTGGAGAAAAAAATGTCAGGAAGTTCCAACTGGCATTTTTAGGTTTATTTTCATTTGAATGTTGACCATGGTAAGAACGAACCGGGTGGACTGCAGATTGAAGGTGACCTGATGTGGCTGAAGGCCTGCTGGCTGTCGGGGGAGCCACAGGATGACCGGGCAACGGAGGCCCCGAAGTCGAATCCTGGTCAGCCATCCTACATTGAGGGAATGGCAGGAGTTCCTGAGATACTCAATTCCGGACCTATGAAGAGCCATGAAATATGACCAATCTCTTCCTTGAATGAGTAGTTCCTAAGGATTCGAGTAGGAAATGATAGTCAAGACTCATGGGGTATCAATTATTTTTAGTGAAGAGTTGATGAAGTGTGACCATAATCATCACAGTCATTAAATGGAGGCATTGGGGAAGATCCAAGAATCGGTAGTCACAGGGTAGATTGGATTCAATCACAGCTCTCCATCTCTCCTACTCTATACAGATAAGTACTTATTTGCTTACTACCTTCAGCTTATGAATGGATGACTATTGTGCTCCCCCTGCCTTACCCCTGGGACTCGATCTCAGGTCCTGGGAATGGCCTAGCTCCTTAGTGGCTCACAGGCTGGTGTGCTTATGTGGACCCATTCACCTATTGGGCCTGCTAGGTGCTGAGTTCAGATCCTAGCAGTGCAAAAATATTCATCCTGTCAGAAGCCAGATGTTGGACCTGTTTTCCTGTGTGAGTCCTGGGGTTCAGCTAGGATGGAGAATGCATGGGCCACCATGTGACCATGGGAAAAGGTTGTCATCCATGTCAGCCCAGTTACACCTGTCATATATACTCAAGAACATACATAATACATCCATGAAGAGCATAAAAAATAGAGAGGATAACTACACTCAATGCATGAAGCAGTCCACACACGGCTGTGAATATACATCCCATGTTTCAATGATGGATTGAGGACTCTTGTGGCCTCCCTGGGGCTTGATCTCAGCTCCTGGGAACAGCCCAGCTCCTTAGTGGCTCACAGGTTGGTTTGTTCATGTGGACCCATTGGGCAGTTGGGCCTCCTAGGCCTCGAATTCGAATCACAGAACTTCCAAAAATTCACCCTGATGTGAGAAACCATTCGTTGCACCTGTTCTTCTGTGCTGTGCAAGTTCTGGGTCGCAGCTAGAATGGAAAATGCATAGGCAACTCTATACTCATGGGAATAGCTTGTCATCCAGGTCACCACAGTTATATCTGTCATCCTATACTCAAGAAAATACACAATATATCAATGAGTAAGACACCAGATAAAGACAATAACTACACTGAACCCAAGATGCCGCCCACCCATGTATGGAAATAGAGATCCTCTGTTTAAATTCTGAATTTATGACTACGATAGCGCCCACTGGGGCTTGATCTCAGGTTCCAGGAAAGACCTAGATGCTTAGTGGCTCATGTGCTGGTGTGCTCACCATGCCTCATCCACCACTTGAGCCTGCTAGACCTTGAGTTCAAATCCCAGTACTACCAAAAGATTCATCCTGATATGAGAAGCCAATGGTTGCACAAGTTTTCCTATGTTGTGAAAGTCCTGGGTCTCAGCTATAATGGAGTATGCTATGTAGGCAACTCTGTATTCATGGGAATTGGTTGCCAGCAATGTCAGCATAGTTATAACTGTTATCACACTCAGTAAAATACATATTGCATCTATGAATAAGACACGAAATCAAGAGAATGAGTACACTAAATGCAAGATGCCGCCCACCCATGTATGGAAATATAGCTCCTGTCTTTAAATTATGATTTCATGTGTATATTGACCCTAACGGGGCAGGAGCTCAGGTCCTGGGAATGGTCTAGCACCTTAGTGGCTCACAAGCTGGTGTTCTCACCTTGACCCATTCCCCAATTCTGCCTGCTAAGCTCTGAGTTCAAACCCCAGCACAGCCAAAAGATACATCCTGATGTGAGAAACCAATGGATCCACATGATTTCCTGTCCTGTGAACGTCCTGGGCTTCATCGAGGATGGAGAATGCTATATGTGCAACTCTATAGCCATGGGAATAGGTTGTCATCCATGGCAAAACAGATATACCTGTCACCATACTCAATAAAATACACAATACATCCATGAATAAGACTCAAAATTAAAAAAATAACTACATTGAAAGCAAAATGCATACCACACCTGTATGTAAATAGAGATCCTATGTTTAAAAAAGGTAAGCTTCTTATTTTTTCCACTGCTGGAACTTCAAATCAGGCCCTGGACCAGGCCTGACATTCTAGTCTTCAGGGATGATGAGCTTTCCCTTCCCCCACAGTGCAACGGGGTTACCCAGACCTGAGTTCAAATCCCAGGCCTGACAAAAGATTCATCCTGATGTCAGAAGCCAGTCATTGCGCCTGATTTCCTCGAATGTGGAAGTCCTAGGTCTCAGCTAGGATGGAGGATGAATGCGTAGGCAACCTTATAACAATGGGAATAGGTCGTCATCCATGTCAGTACAGTTATATCTGTCACCAAACTCAGTAAAGTTCACAATACCATCATGAATTAGACATAAATTAAGGAGAAGAAATGCACCGAATGCAAGATGCTGCCCACACATATATATCAATACAGATCCTATATTTCAAGTATGAATTTATGTCTATCCTGGTCATCCCTGGGGCTCATTGTCAGGTCCTAGGAATGGCCTAGCTCCTCAGTTGTTCACATGCTGGTTTCCTCACCTTGACTCTTTCAACAATTGGGCCTGCTAGGCTATCAGTTCAAATCCCAACATTGGCAAAGTCTCAAGGACTTTCCTGCCTGGCTGGTTTTGAACTATGATCCTCATATTTCAGCCTCCTGAGTAGCTAAGATTATAAGCATGAGATCCCAGCACCTGGCTCTATGTCTCATTTTAGATGTTCAAGAAATGGAGTACATGATTAAGACCTGCCAAGAAAGTCCACATGACTATCTTTGTGAAGTACCTGTCACAAATTAGTAAAAACTTTTCATATGACTTCAAAACCTAACCCAGAGCTGATTTTGGGAGTAATGGAAAGTCTTTAGGGATGAAAATTATGGAGTTCATTGAGTGCCAGAACATGCTTCTCTATATTGAACCTGATGAGATGCATGGTGCATATAGACCTGCTCTGTCTCCCATAGTTGAACAATCCCTGAGATATTTGGAGCATTTTGATCAAAAAGATGAGTAGCAATATTTTGAATGTGGTGTAAAAAAAGAAGATTTTTTTTTCAGTCACAGACAATATTCTTTAGACAAAGTTGGGCCTATGTGGGACAGCTTTCCTATAACCATGATGAATATAGGGAAGACTATAGTAAGTGTCCTCTCTTTGTCCAAGAAATACTTCAGGGACAGAGGAAAACATCCGAATGCCCTGAATAAGGAAAAACATTCTACATAAGAAGTACAGTCACTACTCATCAGATAATATTCACAAGAGAGAATCCTTATCAGGTAATGAATGTGAAAAACCTATCAGTAGGGAAATTCACCTTATAAAATTCCAGAGCAAATATGCAGAGGAGAACACCAATGAGTATATAAAATGAAAAAAATTATATCTCTCGGAAGTCAGACCTCACTTTCCCACCTCAAATGCTCACAGAAGACAAGCCTTATGAATATGAGGATCGGACAGTTTCCACCCAGAAGTCAACTTTCAGCATGTATCAGAGAGCTCATACAAACGAGAGAACTTATGAATGCAACAAATGTGGCATGTCTTTCTGGCTAAAGTCATACCTCACTTTTCATCAGATAATATATACAGGAGAAAAACCTTATGAATGTAACAAATGTGGATAATCTTTCACCAGAAGGCACTACTTACTATCCATCAGAGAAGACACAGAAGGGAGAAATCCTATGATTTTAACAGGTGTGGAGAGTCCTTTACCAAGAAGACAGTCCTTACCGTTCATCAGAGAAGACACACAGGAGAAAGACCTTATGATTATATCACGTATGTAAAGTCTTTCATCCAAAAGGCAGACCTTCACATCCATCAGAGAATCCACAGTGTAGAGACACTTTATGAATATTTTGAGTATGTAATACCCTTCACCTGGAAGGAAGCTGTTACTAATCATCAGAGAAAAATCACAGGAGAGACATCTTATATATGTATCGAGGTTGTAACGGTTTTCACCTGGAAGACAACTTTTACTGATCATCAGAAAAGACACAAGTAAGAAAAACCTTATGAATGTATCTCACCGAGAAGGCACACATTACACTCCATCAGAGAACACACAGGAGAAAAACTTTATGAATACGAAAAATATGTAAAGTCTGTCACTCAGATGGCACCACTTACTGTCCATCAGATATGGCACACTGGACAGAAACCGTATGATTGTAACGTGTGTAAATTCTTTCACTTGGAAGGTACACCTTAATAAACGTCAGAGAACACATACAGGATAGAAACCATATGAATGTGTCCAGTGTGAAAAATCTTTCACCCATAAGGCAAAACTTACTTAACACAAACAGAAGACACACAGGAGAGAAACCTTATGAATGTGTTCTGTGTGAAAAATCTTTTACTGAGAAGGCAGACCTTAACGTCCATCAAAAACACACACACAAGAAAGAAAGCTTCTGAATGTATTAAGTGTGGAAAGTCTTTACCCGGAAGCAGAACTTACTGATCATCAGAGAAGACACACAGGAGAGAAATTTTGTGAATATAACAGGTGTGAAATATCCTTCAACCAGAGTCCAGACTTCAGTAAGCATAATGGAATTCAAACAGGTGAGAAATTTTAGGACTGTAATAAAGGTGGAAAGTCTTTCACCTGGAAGAAAACTCAGTTTGCATCAGAGCACCAACACAGGAGAGAAGTCTCATGAATGCAGCAACTTTACAGCCCTTTACCCAGAAGGCTCAGCTGAGCGTTCTTCACTGAACATTCAAATGAGAGAAATTCTATGAATGCAACAAATGTTTTTTTTTTTTTTTTAATTCATCCCTCTGTTTGCATCAGAAACACACAGGAGAAAACACGTTCACGTTAATTTATAGAACACACACAGGAGAGAAACCTGATGAACATTACCAGTGTGTAGAGACTTTCATCTGGGAGGCACACCTCATTGTTGATCAGAGAACTGACATATAGGAGAAAGAAACATAATGAATGGAACAAATGTTCAATGACATTTAGTCTGAAGTCAGTCCTCAGTGAAATTGAGAAAATCCACGACAAAAAACGTAAATACAACAAATATAGAAACACATTCAGCAAAAAGTATATCTCAACAGGTATCAAAGACTTGGACACATGACAGAATCTCCGTAAAAGTAAGCATTAGAGGAAGTCTATAGACTGGATGTCCACCTTCAGCAAGCATTGGAACATTAACACAGAAAAGAAACCCAATGTGGGAAATTTGTTGTCACAGATCTCCGTAATTTATAAAGAGAAATCTTTCATTGCAGAGGTAACCTAGGTGTAATGGGAAATCTTTCTTTACTCTTAAGCATTCACCGAACCAAGAATTCTTATTCTTTCATTGTTTTGAGTAGGATATATATACTTGAATATTATTCAAAGGATTTGGACACAAGTGATGAGCATTATTACTTTCAGGCATGCAGAGTGATTAAAAGCATAAAGTTGTTGACTTGTTTCTCTATAATAAGCAATGACTTCTCATGTTAATTTTATAAACTCTTCTCAGAAATAAGAGTTCCAGCCCTTTGAGACTGGAGTCAGATGATCACCAAGTGCTTTGGGGAACAATAGATGTGAAAAGACTGTCCTGAGTTAAGCCCAGGACATGAGAGCAAAGATTTCTCCACTGCTCCCCTAAAGTCTCCACAGTATGTGTGGTCCATCCCTCATAACACAGATGACACTACTTCCAGTTCAGTTTTTGAATGGAAGATCTTGTTTATTACAAAATGTGCACGAGCCTAAAATCTGTCTGGACACCATTTATCTCTAGATCATTCATATAACATTCAAAGAACATGGAAGTACAGATATTTGGGAACACATTTTCTTTGTGTGCGGACATAAATCTTACAATTTAAACTCAGAGTCTAGGAACTGCCCTTAAACATTTTGGCTCAAGGCTATTGCTCTACCACTTGAGCCATAGATCCACTTTGGGTTTCTTTGGATGGTGAATAAAAAGAAGAGAATTCTGCATTTGGTTATGGATGAGTAACACCAAAATGATTTCAGTGCTTAATTAATCCCTGGAGATGAGCCACTTGTAATTGACTCACTCTTAACTTATTCTGATGTTCTGTTGAGTGAGTTATAATAAAACATCAGTATGGATGATGGAAGAGCTTGATTTTTCTCACTCGTCTGGAGGATGAAAGTGGAGTTGTTAGGAAGATGAGTATCTCTCTATCACCACTGCTGTCCCTTAATCTCGCTCTCTTCCGATAACTTATCAAATCACTATTAAAAATAGTTTTGGTAAAAATTCTGATAGCAATGTAAAAAATTAGAAACTTGGTAAAAGAGAAACTTGTTAGATGATGGTTGCAAAAATCCAAGGGATGAGAGAGACATAGATAGAGATAGGACTCTGCTAGATGTTTAGTAGGGTAAAATTCAAGTAAAAAGAGATCCTCATCACTTTCTATTGCATAGATAAGTACATGCAGCAATTTGATACAATATTATATTCCATGTTTTCTTGATGCATTGATTTTCTATCTAACACCTGGAACACATATATTTGTTGACTTATTTGCAGTCATTTGCAATCTCATGAAAGACCATGGAAGGTAGTCCATTTAGTGAAATAACCACGCAGAGAAAGCCATTGAACAATCTCAACAAAAATGGAAACTGTCAAAAATAGAACCAATTTCTTAATGAAGTTGAGAGAAGAATAAATGCTACCAGAGTCATGGAGAGATTGGTCCATTTCTACTTGATTCTCTGTTCAAGATTTTGGTATTATTCATCTGTTGGTCAAATTGACGCAAGTAAGATTGTGCTTTTGAAGGGTTTCCAGTGTGGTATGCACTTATGTATCACAGAGGAGTTATGTGGTCAAATGCCTTCATTTGGAGAGTTCACATAGAAAGAACAGACCAGATAGAGAGAATGGTGACAGAAATCACAGAATTGCAGCCTGATGTCTTTGATTTGAATTGAACATGGAATCTGCAATGTACTCTGTGCCAAAGATCCATGATAGACTGTGGAAATGTTACCCCTGTCTATGTTATTCACATTGGATAAACCTGGGAAAAGACAGGTGAACCTTAACCGGTCTTCCTTTATGTGGTTATGTAATTTGGAACTCATATATAATGTCTATGTTTTCCAATGCAACCTCTTTACAACTGTCAATAGTATTAATAATGCTGTAGTTATCCTGAATGTGCCAATATCTATTTAGGATCTATTTACATTCCTTGTTTCCTTACTTCTTTCCATTCCTCCTTCCTTCTTGTCTCTATGTATATCAAGAATTGGATTGCTAGATAATAAGCTAGTTATGCTTTTAATTTTTAGAGTGCTTTTCATACTGTTTCCCAAGGCAACTGCACTATTTCATATTTCTACCAGCAGAGAACAAAGGTTCCATTATTTTGTTGGTCGTGGGGCTTGAACTCTTGGCCGGGGTGCTGTCCCTCAGTTCTTTAGCTGAAAGCTAGTGCTCTACCACTTTAGCCATAGTGGCACTTTTGGTGTTTGGTGGTTTATTGGAGATAAGAGTTTTACAGACTTTCCTGGCCAGGCTGGCTTTGCTCCATGATCAGACCTCAGCCTCCTGAGTAGCTAGGATTACATGCAAGATCCACCAGTGCCCAGCATTCAGCATCCTTTTATTTATTTTTATGGTAGGCAACCTAAGGAGTCATTGACATTTTACTTACATTTTCCTACTGCTTAGTAATATTGAGCATATTTTCATACATTTGGTAGCCACATACAAAGATTTATGTATCTTTGTAAAAACGGTGAATTTCAGTGTTTTTCTCATTGTGTGTTCAACTTAGTCTGCCATAACAAAATAGTATACAGTGAGTTAATTAAAGAAAAAATTTATTTCTTATAGTTCTGAAAGCTTGAAAGCTCAAACCAGTATGCTTGTGTGACTGGGTTCTGACGAAGGATCTGTTTTAGGTTTGTAGATGGCCTATATCTCATTGTGTATCTACATGAAATCTTGGTATGTTCATGACTGGGAAAGGAGAAACAGTTGAGATGGAAAGGATCTTTCTTTCCTTTTTCTGTGAAAGTTAAATTCATTTGGGGCCTCACCTCCATGATGTCATCTTACCCTAATTACCTACCAAAGGCTCCATCTCCAAATAATATTTTGAAGATTGGGAATTCAACTTACAATTTTGGAAGAATGAAATGCAATCCATAGTACCCATTTTTAAGTTAATCATCATCACCATCATCATCATCATCATCATCATCATCATCATCATCATCATCATCATCATCATCATCATCGTCAGTCCTGACAGTTGCCTTGAGTGTTGTCTCTGACTGACCTCTTCAACTCAAGGTGAGCACTCTACCAATTGAACCACAGCACCACTTCCTATTTCTGCTGCTTAATTGGAAATAAGAGTCTCACAAACTTACGTGCCCAGGTTGGCTTTCAGTTCTATTTGAGGTTTTATACTTTTCATTATAGAAGTCTTTTACTTCATTAGTTAAGCACAATCTTAAGCTAATTTTTTGAGACTATTGTGATTTTTTTGATTTCTTTTCCAGACTGTTCATTGTTTGCAGACAAGCTAATGATTTTTACATGTTGATCATATATTCTGGCACATTTCCAATAGCATTTACCAGATCTAGTATTTTTCTGTATAAATTTTTAGGATCTTTTAAATACAGGATCATGTTATCTGTGAACAAGCATAATTTAAAAGTTTTCTTCCCTTTTGACCTATTTATTTCTTTCTCTTTGTTTATTTCTGTGGCTTGATTGCATTCAATATGGGAAAAAGGTGAAAAAATAGACATTTGTGTCATTCCTGCTATTAGCAGAAATGATTTAATTTTTCACATATACCCATAATCCTATCGAGATATATACCCAGTATCACTAGTTTCTTCAAGGCTTTTATGATAAAAGAATCCTGACTTTGGCTGGGCATTGGTGGCTCACACTTGTAATCTTGACTTCTCAGTAGGCTGAGCTCTGAGGATCACAGTTCAAAGCCAGCCCGGGCAGGAAAGTCCGTGAAGCTCTTATCTCCAATAAACGACCAGAAAACTGGAAGTAGTGCTGTGCACCAATGATTGAATGCTTGCCTTGAGCTGAAGAGCTGAGGGATAGCATCCAGGCCCAGAGGTCAAGCCCCACAACTGACCAAATGAAAAAAGAAGAATGTTTACTTTTCTCAAAGGCTTTTTCTGCACCCAGAGAAATGAGTGTGTGATTTTTGTCCTTGATCTGCTTACGTGCTGCATTATGCTTAAAGATTTATGTGTGTTAAGCAATCCTTCATCACTGAAATGAAACTAAGTTGACCATGATGTATGCTATTTAAATAAATAATCTTTCCCTCTTGTTCCTAATTTGCTTAGTGTTTCTTGTCACCAAAAACCAATTAAATTATAACAGATAGCTTATGAACACAGAGTGAAGCAAAGATGGGTTTTGTCTAGGTTTGAAGAAATTTAAGAAAAAATATAAGGACAAGCCTTAATGATAATTCAGAAAACATTTTCCTAAAATAGAGTCTTTTCTCTCTGGCTGAGATTTGCTCTCAAAAATGAGAATCCACAGTTTGGAGATATTTTGTAACCAAAATCCCGATTTCTCATCACTTTTAGTCAAACCTTCTTGGGTGACCTTCAGAACTGAACAGAGTAAGCGTCAGAAGATAAATGTCTCCCAAATTCTATTGATGAGTAAACTTTCTTCATGGTTCCAAGTAAGAGAAGAAGCCCTAGGAACATCTGCTTCCTTTTCCTGATCTCTTCTGTTCTTATCATATTCATTCTAAGATTCAATTCATATCCACAATAATCACTACCACTTATTTTATTTTCACAATATTTTAGACTTTATTTTAAATGTCCCATGAACAAATATATTTGAATATTACCACAACATAATGAGGCAAATAGTAAACTATAATCACTTACGTGATGAGAAAACTGAAACCTAAAAATGTATTGTGTCTGAGATAACACCTAGTGGTGGTGAAGTCAACCAAAACATTTTCTCTAAAGGCACTTACAAGTTCATAAATACTTACACAGCATTATAAAGTCTTAGCTATCTTAGCCATACACCTTCACACCATTCACTGAATGATTGTTCCAATCTCTGTTCCAACCTCTCTTCATTTTGTTATACCAAACTGATAGATGCACCAATAAATCCACACTATTTGTAAGTTTTAAGGAAAGTTTACTGATACCCAGAAAATTCCTTCTATTGAAAAAAGACGCTTCTGTTAAGAAGCAGCCCCCAGCCCTAAAGAGTTTCAAATTTGATGGCTTAGAAGTGACAACTAAAAAAAGTGACCTAATATTTCACATAGATACATATCCTTCTGAGGCTAATTTCAAATCTCAATTCTGTGAGGAAGAGGAGGATTGGTCCCCTCTTCTGAGCTTTAGTTAGCTGATTCTGGAATTTTCCATAGTTGTTTGTTTAGCTGTAGCCTTTACATGTGAGTCTTTTGAGTGGTTGGACAATAACTGATCTTTCTTCAGATGTCTGAGGTCTCAACTGAACCCCCCTCAATATTTAAAGGCTAAACAATAAGTTATAATCAATATATGAAATAATTAATCAGTTTTGAAATTTAAGTAAAAGCAACAGGCTCGAGAAATACTGAAGTTAACATCTTCAAATTCAATTTCAACTAATTTATTTCAACTAGAGATGTCAGAGAAAGTAAATTTATATCTGAGCTCAAAAACAAATGATTAGGGTCTTGGAATGTAGCTTAATGGTTGCATAGTTGCATTGTTGCATGAAGCCCTCAGTTTGATTCCTTAGTACCACATAAACAGGAAAAGCAAGCTGAAAATGGTGCTCTGGCTCAAATGGTAAAGTGCTAGCCTCAAGCCAAAGATGCTCAGAGAAAGGGACCAGGCCGTGGACTGGAAAAAATAGCAGAAAGAAATGCTTAGTCCCATTGATGCTGTATTTTAATAATTCACAATATTCTTTGGTGAAATTTTTTTTGGTTCTGGCCCTGAGACTTACAATCAGGACCTAAGCACTGTTCCAGATCCTTCCTTGTGTGCTAGCAAGGCCAGCACTCAACAACATGAACCACAATACCAATCCTGGCTTTTATGGTGGTTAAGTGGATATGAGTCTTACTACTGCTTGGGCTGGCTTCCAACCTTAATCCTCACATCTCAGCCTACTGAATAGCTAGAATTACAATCATGAGTCACTATAGTCTGCCTGATGAACATTTTCTTTTTTTACCGTATCACATTTTTTTTACCTTATCACATGAAAAACAGACATGTATACCAATTTATACAATTATTAGATGGTACATACTTTTTCAGGCAAAATTACATAGAAAAAAATCAAACTAATTTCACAGTCATCTGTTATACCTAGTTGCAATTTGAATGTACTTAATTGTCCATATAGATTTCTGCCAATAATTTCTTCCTATTCTCACTGCTCTGTCATATCTTTTTCCAGCCAAGTTTTGTAATTCTCCACTTTCCCCGTGTTCTCTTTCATTAAATGTCTCCATTAGCCTTGTCTTCTTCCAAGCTTCATTTCCTTCATTCACAGACCTTGTTTGCTCTTCGGTTTGTATTCTCAAGTGCTCTCCCTCCCGCAGTCTAACTTATATGGATTTGAGAGAAAAGTGATAGGAGACGAAAGCCTTAAGAAATAGATTCTAATTCTATAGGTGACTTTCATTGAAGGGAATGCCCAAGACAACCTTAGGTAAGGAACCTAGTTTGAAGAAGTTCTCAGGAATTATAAATTTCTCAAAGTCAAGTGGATTAGAAGAGGCCCAGAAACCAGTGTTCCCTCCTGGAGAAGCAAATACACAAGGACAATACTGCAAACAAAAATTGGGTAAGAGAAAATAACTTGGGAAATTTACTAATTTTGGAAATTCTAGCAAGGTTGATGAGGGTAAACTGACTATGTGAGGTGGACTTTGGAAAGTTCAAACATAGGCCGAACTTAGCTGTGGAACTAGTAATTAAGTTTCCAATGAGCAGCACATAAGAATTTGACAATGAAGTTACACACTTGGGTTATTATCCACATGGAGGCACTTAGGTCATGACACATTTTACAATCTCCCTGAACTTCTGAATGTTAATCTGAAGAACATGGATAAAGATGCACAGACTGCACTGAGAATGTGACTTGTTGTAGCTTATGTGTCTTGTATGAATGAAGCCCTTGGTTCTATTCCTTAGGACCACATGAACAGAAAAGGCCAGAGGTGGCAATGTGGCTTAAGTTGTTGAGTGCTAGCCTTGAGCAAAAGAAGCACAGAGACAGTGCCCAGGCCATGAGTTCAAGCCCCAGGACTGGCAAGAAAAACGTGTACAGCCTGCATGTTGTCTGAAAACGATAAGTAAAAGGTAAAATAACAGATACATGCAAAGTGGCTAATAATCTGTTACCACACATTTTCAATCCTGTATGTCCAGGTCTTTGCTCAATACTTAACATACCCTCAACAAATATTCGGAATGAATAAATTCAACAATGACCACTTTATAAGAGATTTAATGAAGTAGAAATTAAACCTGAAAATGGGAATGGCCAAAACTTAAAACTGAATTAGAAACCTGTAGTTAGTGTTAAAGTAAAGTCTTTGCATCTCTGAGTCAAAGGTTAATGGGGGACCAGATTATGTGAGAAGAATAGATGATAGTTTGGTAGTAAGAAATTTTACATTTCTGAAGAAATAGGGACAAACATTGTTGATCCCAAACTTAACAAACCATTGTTTTTCAACATGGACGTAGGAAAAAAGAGGTAAAAATGAGCATATACAGCCTACAGGAAAGAAAGAGTTATGCTTATGAAGATATCCGTAAACACCAGGATGATGATTACCTATGTAAGTAACCCTCTGCGTTTGTTCAAACAGAAGACAAATGTGCTTTTATAATAATTCATCAGGTCATTTGGCCCCCAATTACTGGTTTACTCTAATAACTTCACATAAAGAACTAAGTGACAATGATATGCATTCTGTGCTCTTTCTCATGATTGTTAAATCTTGGAATGTACATATTTTTTACTAATTTTTGCTGGTCTTGCCTCAGATTGTGAGCAGTGTCAGAACTTCTTCATCAACAGCTACACTGTTCATGGGCCACCTATATTTGTAAGAGATAATGTGGTGGACAAGGGGCATTATGACCATTCAGTCCTCAATCTACCCACTGGGCTGAGAATTCATCAGTACAGTATTCCTGAGGCTGGGCTTAGAGTATGGAATGAGGAATCTGATCTGCCATTGGGTTTGCACTTTAGCCCCTATGAGGGCTTGTTCATAGAAGACAAAGATGCTGACAATAGGTACTCCTGGATGGTAAGAAATGCCCTCCCTTTACCCCCTTTCTCTAACTCCATGTTTCCCCCTGTGCCTCCAATGAAACATTGCTAGGACATGGACAAAATAGTTGTATGTGTTTGTGGAATCTGCATAAACAAGGACATTCTGATTTAGGATCAAAGTATAGTGCATATATACAGAGTGTGTTAGAGGCAAAGTGCATTCACGCTTAAGGAGCCTCTGTTAGGACTATGACAAATCCCCTCAGATGTGTAGACGGCATCCTATGTGTTCACAATCCATGCAGGCTCAAAGAGCATCACTGGAATCAAGTAATGTGATTTTGCCTATTATTACTCAAAAGCCTTTAGCTTGTCTTTCTGAAACTCAGATCACAAAAAGGAGAAACTACTATGTGTAGATGCAAAAGATAAATCCCAGGCCATCTGGAGTGAGTCCAGCAGTCATTTTCATGGTTCCTAAGAAGATATTCTCTTCACAAGACTTGCACCCTGATCATCACACCTTTCTCAATGGATTCCCATATCTCCATTTTTCTTTTGCTGTACTTGGTGCTTTCAAAATTATGAATATTTGAGGGAAAAGAAATAAAATATAAAGAGTATTGCTAGGTTCCATAGCTCAACCTTTAATTTGGACTTTTGAGATAGAGATGATGAGATCTCAGTCTGATACCAGTCCTAGCATAAAAGATTATAAGACCCCGATTACTACCAATGGCTGAGCACGTTGGTGCACATTTGTTATCCCAGCTAGAGTGGAAGTACAATGGCTGGATAAAGTGAAGTATCTCCAGCAACCCAGGCAAGCACAAGCAGGATGGCAACCCAGGACAGCAGGGGAAATAATACCTCAAAAATAAACTACACACTGGTGGCTCAAACCTGTTAGTAAGTACTCAGAAAGCTCAGATATGAGTATCATGGTTCAAATCCAGCCCATGGAAGAAAGGCTGTGAAACTCTTATCTCCAATAAACCACCAGAAAATCAAAAGTGGCACTGTGGATCAAGTGGTAGAGAGCTTGCCTTGAGTTGAAGAGCTGAAGGACAACATTCAGGCACAGAGCTTATGCCACTTGACAGACAAAAAATACCTCAAAAATAAACAATACAAAAAGGGCTAGTGGTTCAAGTGGTAGAGTGCTTTTATTGCAAGAGGTAAGTTTAGTTACTGAGTTCAGTCATTAGCTCTGCTATGTATGTATGTATGTATGTATGTATGCATATATATATGTGTACTGTATCAAAATAAAAATTTCCATAAGAGACAAAATTAAGACATCAGAAGAAAAACCAAAGGGCCTAACTTCATTCATAGATCCTGCATCTATAAAACTCATACTGTATATGAGTCAAAGAATTACCCTCAGTAGTTGAATAAATCATATTCCTTGAGTAATTGCAAAACACATGTGGAGATAGAAATGACAATTTCATTGTAGGAGTATTTAAGTATAATTTTTCTTCCTAGTTTTTGCAAAGTACATAGTGCCCTAACAACCTACAAGAAAGAACTTTAGTCTATTAGGGTACACTCAAACACGTAGAAGCAGAGTTGGAGCAGTGGTGAGGTTCAGAAAGCAGTGGGTCTATGATATGTCCTGCAGCCCTGTGCCATGGGGAGCCATTGTCTTATCATGAAACGACATCATGAATAAACAAATTTCCCTCTATTGTCTTTATAAGACAAATGGTTCTCTGAATTTCTATGGGAACATAGTGGAGACAGGTGCATGAGTGAGTCCAATCTAAGGAAAATTACTTGGGCCAAATGTCAAAGGATGTGTGCTAATCTAGAAACAGAGTACATGTCCCCACCCAAATCTATGACATAAACTTTAACTCAATTTAGAGAATCTGGAAATCAATCTATTTGAGACAAATAAGGATTAAGAGAAGTCTGGAACTGGGCTTTGAAAACAGTGCACTTAGGGTTCTAGAGTGGATGAGTATTAGGAGTAGATCCAAAGAGAGCAGAAACTTACCCTCTTAGGTTTCCTTGCTGTGCCTGCTTCAACTTTAGGTATATGAACTGTGGCAGGTACGCTGAGAATCAGAATCTGAGGGCCTTTCAGTACCACAGGTAGATCTTCTACCAAACCTGTCATGTCATCAAGGCAGTATGTGAGCTGCTTGTCTCGTATGGGGATGAGTATTGACAGCAACTGGGCAGTAAGTGGAAGAAAGAGCTCACAGCAGAAACAGGTGGACCTCACTATGGTTCCTTAAAAAGGAAGAAAAGAAGACAAAATAATTCTCTTTAGGAATTTTGAAATATCAACTCATCGGTAGAACAAAAGGCAATTTAACGTGAGAAAAATTTCAAGTTAAGTACCTCTGAATTTAAAGATGCAGTTTGTGATACTTTATTAGGAAAATTTCCTTATTTTTAACTATTTGTCCTGATTTTACATTTTAAGAACTTCATATGTTTGAATGCAATACAAAATATTGTGCTAAAAGGCTTAGAGGCCAAACAAAGAACCTACCAGCTCTCTTTCAAAGAACCAGTTACTTCTGGCCATTGCAGTTTTTTCTTAATTCCCTCCATATTCGCAAATATTATGCATATGTCATTGTTCATTCATTACATAGTCTACATATTCTGTGAATATATTACTAGGAAGAAAATCAGTTAGAATGAGAGTTCCCATAAAGACTTGTGTCTTTGACAAAAATGAATCCATCTTTTCTCAGGGCGTTTTGCTCTAGCCATGGCCCTCAATTCTTGGTTCCATGGCTGCAACTAGGCCTTACTTTTCTTCCTCACTAGAAACAACTAAAAAGTTTTTAGAAACAACTAAAAAGTGTTTAGTAAGGATGTTCTTTCAGTAGAAAGGCCTGAGATGGAGAGAGGAAACAGCCCTGTGAATATCTCCGAGATGGCCTGTCATCGGCGTGGAGAAGTTGACTCCTGTAGTTGGACGTGTCAGTGAGAGGACAAATAAGTTGGCAGTGATATCAGAAAATCTAAGGAAAATATCTGTTATCTGCTACTGGAAAAAGAGAGTCAGTTCATGTTCTAAGAAAATGTAACAGTAAAAATAACTAAGAAATCAGACAGCCCTGATCTATCCAGGTATCTCAGACTGCCCTGACAGATTATCTCCCAACTCTATCAGAAAGCAATTTAGGTCGGGAAATAATCCAGGACTAGTGCCCTCAGCATTCCTGTGATTGGCCCCTCCTACCCCAACTTATAATATGCTTGCTATTTATGATTTAACCTATCCTGTAACTGCTAAGCTAGAAAGTCCCTGCCCTTACTGGAAATGATCATTCCCCAACCAATAAATTTAAGACTAGATTTACTACGAACCACCGACCTATCACAAAATCAGTGTTGTAATGATTCTTCCACCTGCTTCATATACAATAAAAAAACCTTGCTGAACAAGAGATTGAGACTGACAATTTCTGACCTGCTGTATCAGGGAAGATTTGTGAGTCCAGCACGAGCTGTAATAAACGAGCCTCCTGCATTTACATTGGCAACGGCTCTCTGCTGGCCTTTGGGGGGTCTATGGCCTGGTACTTCAGCAGGAAGCAGGAGGACAGCGAGAGTCCAGAAGACAAGAGAGGCACAGGAGTGAATGCACCTTTCCGTGGAGACCACTGGGCCATGCTTATTAAGTTCCCATCATGCACGTGTTGGCCACCACGAAAGTCCCTGGAAGTCCCACTGGTCTGGGGCAAACTGCCTGTTCTAGATCTACAGTCCGAACTTCCCCGGTGGCCCTGGACCTGGCTGGGCTGGAGCTGCACCCACCAGCCATGCTTCCTCCACCCTGTTGCGCATAGCCTCTCAGCCACTGCCTGGTCTTCAGCATCTATGCCAGTGTGGCTCTCTGGGGCAGGCTGAGGCTGAGGTGACCATTCCAGGTGCCTGTTCAAGTCGAGTGAGGCCAAAGCTGTGGTGGAGCCAGTCCTCACACACTTCCAGGTATGTCCAGAAAGGATTGAACGCCACTGGCCCAGTGCTGCCGTCCTCTCCATTCCTAGAATTTACCTCCATGTCCCCACCTTTGTTGTTGAAATTGTTCAGCCACTGTGATCTTAATTTTCATTGTCCTCCTTTGCAGTACTTGAGACTCCTTCCTCTTCTCACCAGGCCACCAGGCCCCATGGGATCCGCCCCAACAACCCCACTCACAGACATTCTCCAGAACCAGGCAGCCTTTGGGCATGCTGCATCCTAAGCCTCCGGCTTCCTGCCTCTTTCCTTGCTTCACCAGCTTCTGCCAAGGCCTCCTCTCCCCTCCACACTGCCCCAAACCCCAACCCCAGTGTGGCCTCCCATGTGGCCAAACTCATCTCCCTACCACGCCCAATCCAACCCCAGTGTGGCCACTGCACTGGAGAAGACAACTAAGGTCCAGCAGCAGCAAAGATGCCACAGTGTACAGCTGGCTGAGAACTGGAGGCAGAGCAGAGAGACCTCTCTCTGATGATCTTTCTCTTCACTTACTCAGGTATTAATTGAATTTAGTATTTAATTTTTGGTACGCAAAATTTCATAAGTATCTTCTTATTAAGCCTTTGCAGAATAGCTGGTAGAAATGCAGTCGCAAAATACGGATTGTGTGTTGTTTAATTTTTTTGAGATTCAGAGATGTTTTAAGTAGTTATAATCATCATGAATTCTCACTTTCATAGCAGAGCGCTATTCAGAAAATAATTACTTATGCATCAATTATCAATTATTTACATGACTTGAAACTTAAAGTTTCAAATATTACAGTAAGCACTTTGATTAATGTTGAGTGGATGGGAGTAGGTTGAGCTGTTGCATACATATATTGTGTGTGTGTGTGTGTGTGTGTGTGTGTGTGTGTGTGTGTGTGTATAGGGGGTGTATATGTATTATTGAAATCAGGGATAAGGATGAGCACTGGTCTGAACTTGTTTACTTTTTCTGAGATATATGGTATTTCTATGTTGGTGGTAGGCTCTGACTGCTTGCCTTTGCCTGATGTGCACTTTGCAGATTTTTTTTGAAATATGCTTCTTATTTCTTATTGACCAGATAGGGCTCTGATATTGCTTTGCCTTTAATCTGCCATCTAGGATCTTATTTTCCTCTTTAAAAATTAACATACAATATACATTTTATCCCCTGTCTTATTTTCCCTTTAATTTGCATTTTGAAATAAGTAGAATAAGAAGTTTGAGCTCTGTATTCATGAAGTTTGAATTTTCTGTTTAATGTAATAACTGGACACATTTGTTAGCACAAAGATCTTAAATTTCTTTTGTAGTTTTAGTTTAAAATACCCTCCTCCATGTTTTTAGCATGGGAAGACAAACAATTCCTAGTAAAAATGATAACAATTTATCCTTTAACTATCAGATAATTCATAATTAATGTCTAGTGGCAAATGAATACATTTGCTGAATAGATTTCCT
Organism: Dipodomys spectabilis; assembly: GCF_019054845.1. Taxonomy (NCBI): domain Eukaryota; kingdom Metazoa; phylum Chordata; class Mammalia; order Rodentia; family Heteromyidae; genus Dipodomys; species Dipodomys spectabilis. Next base: position 6,696 of record NW_024872279.1, on the reverse strand, counting down.
TGATAGACCCGTGCACAAAAATACCCCTCATAGGTTCTGAGAAGGTAGATCAGTGGTAGACAGATTACCTTGCATGCCTGAGGCCCTGGGTTTGATTCCTCATCACCACGTAAGCAGAAAAAGCCAGAAGTGGTACTGTGGCTCGAGTGGTAGAGCACTAGCCTTGAGCTGAAGAGCTGAGGGCAGCGACCAGGCCCAGAGTTCACCACCAGCAACAAAAATATATAAATAAACAAATAAATATATAAATGAATAAAGAAATAAAACAAACTCATACACAAGTAAATTAATTTCAAAGGTTGATTACTATTTTAGTTAGGGGCAGGGTGCCAAGATATAGCAGACCTCTGTCCCAGAGCTTCAAGAAGGATTTCAACAGTTGACAAATACTGAAAACAAAAAGTAAAAAACATAGCTCTGCCAATAACATATAGAATCTCCATTCAAACAGAAAGAAGTACTATGAATGAAATACTTTTTATAACATTTGTTAAGAGATTTTGGCTCTATATTAATTATCATATCAATTGACCTTCGAAAACTCTATAGGTGGGCTTGACTCTCAAGGTCCTCTAACTAAAACTAGAGGAGAGAATCATCACCCTGGACTTTTAAATATTTTTATTGTTAATATAGTGGACATACAGGTCACCATTTTGTAATTTAGATAATGAGTTCATTTCATGTTCGAAAATCTCATCACTTCTTTGCTCTCTCTCTGTTTTTCCCTCCTTTCCCTGCCCACAAGTGGTATAGTTGATTGTCAACATAATATCTACAGAGTATCACTGCTGCATTTGTTTCCTTGTTCTCCTTGAATTTCTGTGGCTCCCTCACTGCCCAGAAATGGATAAACAAAAAAAGAAAAATCCATCGTTTCCAATTCCTTTAATTCATTTCAATATAAACATCAGTAGTTTTATGAGATTGTCAGGCTCTGTCTGCACATCCCGAACACTTACACTTCTTATACCTAGTCATAACTCCCACCAGATTCTAAGATCCACAAAATAATTCTGTTCACTTTCCACACAAGAAGAAGATGAGATTCAGAAAGATTAAGTAACTTCCTGGAAATACTGGGCTGAGCATAGTGGCTCACTCTTATAGCCTTACCTACTCCAGAGAGTGAGATCTGAAGATCATAATTTGAAACCAACCAAGGTTGACATATAACTTACATGTTTATCTCGTTAACCAACAGAAGTCAAGAATTGTGTAATTCAAGTGGTACAGCTAGAATGCCACCTGACTTGAATGGGAAACCTAAAGATAGTGCCAATAGGATGATTTTTAAGAAACAGTGCTGCCCCATACAAAATCTCAGACACCACACACACACCTTTAAAAAGATGTTAGTACTGAAACCCAAATAGTTTTTTTTAATTTTTATGTTTAGTTATTACCTTTACTGAGGTATTAACTGACAGTCTTTGCTGATGAGCCACAATTTAGTACTTTGTTGTAATTATATCCATGTCTGTGCCAGAGAAGCATTCTCCTAGTTGTCTTCCCCCATTTCTAGCAACGATAAGTTGTCTCATCTTGGCCCAGTTTCAAGTTCATTGTTCTAGTAGATCACAACCATCCTAATAACCAGGGTTATAGGTGGTAACTACTGTACTGGACAATACCTGCCTGGGGAAAATTGTTCAAATTTCTCCATTCAGTGGAGGTTGTTAGGATACACCCATGATCACTTTGTGCTCAGAATTGGGAACTTTTTAGGTCCAGGAATTCAGGGCAAGCACTGTGTGCTATTTCATACTTGTTAACTTTAATTTCAGCTTCCTATTATCTACTTTAAGCATTGTGTGAAGAGAAAAATTGCCCCTAGGAGACAGAAACACAATACTAACTGTTGTTCTCAAAACACAGGAGGAGGGAAAGAAGTTCTGAAAGCGGCATATAACCTAGACAATGAGTTCTTAGAAACTTGGGCTGCCTGTTAATCTTTATTTCAACGTAGAAAGTCAGAGCCTGCAGTGGCTTGTAAGCTCCATTTATATTCCTGAGCATGCGGCTCCCTTAGTTCCATTTATATTCCTGAGCATGCGGCTCCCTTCCCCTCAGCCCTTCTGATCCTTTACATCAGGGTTTCTTAGTGTGTCTTAATGTGTTCCTGTTAGTTCAGTGCACAGGTTAAAAATTTAAGCATGCCAAACCATGGGTTTCCATTGCCCTAGTAGACGTTTTGCATTTTAGGACATTCCTTCCAGGGAACTCTCTTCGTGGGCCCTCATGTGCATATGATCACAGAAGCGAATGTCTCACAAACCATGGAACGCAGTTGTTCAATGATGATTAACTCACACAGAGGCTCAGACAGGTTGCATTAGGAGCCTTTGTGAGAGGCCTTGGACTAGGCACTGTGGCAACATTGACAGTAATTCCTCAGAGAAATACCACTGATTAGAGGGCTATGGAGAGGTAAAAGGAGAGTGAATTTAACCAAGTTCTTATCTCAGAGAGAGAAATAGATTAGACAGAATGATAGGAGAGTGATTTAAAAGAAAAGAAGAAAAATGGAAATAAAAATTTAAATTTAAACAGTGAAACACTTAAAAATTATGTAAGTTTAAAGAAATGGTATTGAGGGATAGGAGACATGAAAAACTAAAAAATAAAAGTGCTTAAAATTAGTTATTAAAAATTAGGGCTGGGAAAGTGGCTCAGTGGTAGAGTGCTTGCCTTGCATGCATGAGGCTCTGGGTTCGATTCCTCAGCACCACATAAGCAGAAAAAGCTGGAAGTGGCGCTGTGGATCAAAGTGGTAGAGCACTAGTCTTGAGCTGAAGAGCTGAGGGACAGTGCCCAGGCCCAGAGTTCAGGCCCCATGACCAGCAAAAAACAAACAGACAAACAGGAAATTATATAGGTATAAAGATATAATATTGCTACTAAAGTATTTAACCTAAGAGCTTATGAATTGAGTAATAAATTTCTGGATTAAGTGTATATACCATGGGGTATAAGGTCTAATAATTGATGACGGGTATATATATGGGGATGAGCAGAATATCAATTAAGTCACTCAAAAAAGAAAGAAAGAGAAAAAACAGAAAATAAAAAAGTACCAAAAGATCAGAAGATATAAAAAAAAAAGCACACACAAACATACACATAAAATAAAAATTATGAGAGGAAAAAAAAGATTAATAGCAATGAAAAAATAAAATTAAAAAAAGGTACAAAAAGAGTTCTTTTTTGGAGAGGGGATGGGAAGATCCTTTATCTCCACTGTGTCCATAACCACTCTCTTGGTGCAGTCTCAGGTCTGCTTGTGGTGTTTGGTTTTCCTGTGGCTTGATTGGATTCTTAAGTCAGTTTGTTTGAACAGGCAGAAAAATGCTCTGCTTTACCCAGGATTTTGTGATCCTCTTCCCAGGCTAGTTCAATGGGAGGGAGATCTGCCTTGAGTATCACAAAAGAGGGAGATGGCTGTTTCCTCTAGTTTCGAGATGCTGTGATGAGGATAGGTTCTGGGTAGGGTTGAGGCTTTTCAGCAAACTAGCTATTCCCTGAGAGTCTAGCTCCAAAGACACAATGCCCAGCCTGGATCCATTCTCAGGGTTTGTGTTTACTGAATTTTAGTTGTTTTTCTAGGCTGCTGTAGGGAGGGGCAGCCTCTGGTTCTGTTTACACAGTGAAGAAAATCTCTTCTAAGGTGGGAGGTGGATCTTCCTCTGTCTGGGCTGGGTGATTTTCCCCTGGGTGGAGCTGAGCCTGGCAGGTTAGGTCAGGTTCTTGTGACCTGCTAAATGACTCTTTTCTTTTCATCCAAGGCCTGAGTTGTAGCTAGTTGCTCACAGGGGCCTTTGTCAGTATGGAAGATGGAGATCTCTGGTGGTTGGGGAGGGATGGCTTTCCCTCCTCTGCTCCCAGATAAGGAGTGAGGATGTCAGGGTTCTACTCATGCAAGAGTGTTGGTTCCTGAGTTGTCTATGGTGTGTGATCTGCAGGATGAAGATATCTGCTCTTTGTCAGTTCTTGCTAGTGATGAGTAGAATCTACTCACCCGCTGTGTCTGGTGCTGTTTTCCTGAATTCTCTCTGTTATAGGTATGGCCACTACCGCCACTGTCACTGTCGCTGCATCCGTTGCAGGCTTGGCTACCTGCAAGTGCTCAGTTTTGCCTCCTTGTGTGGATTTTCCCTCTCTGGCCAAGCTCTCTGTACCTGACGGCACACTTGGGGTGATCCTGTAGCCTAGGACTGTTCACTAAACAGTGTTTAGCAACACTAAAACTGCTTTCTATGCTGGAGCTTCTTTAGCCTCCAGCTTCTCCTTTGCCATCTGCCTCGGAACTTCTCTAATGAGATTCTTATCTCTAATTAGCAATCAGAAAACTAGAAGTGGACTCTGGTGGAGTGCTTCACTTCAGCTGAAGAGCTCAGGGACAGCACCCAGAGTTCATGTCCCATGACTGATAAAAAATAGAAAGAAAGAAAACAAGTGAGTGCCCAGAGCCAGTGGCTCATACCTGTAAGTCTAGCTAGTCAGAAGGCTGAGATCTAAGGATCAAGGTTCAACACCAGTTGGTCAGGAAAATCTATGATATTCTTATTTTCATTTAACCACTGAAACCCATAAGTGACCATGTAACTCAAAGTGGTAGAGCACTAGCTTTGAGCACAAAAGCTCAGGGGCAAGATCCAGGACCTGAGTTCAAGCCCCACAACTGACAGAAAAAAAAGAAAAAGGAATGAGAAGCCACCTTAATGAAATAACTAGACAAGTACAATATACAGAATAACTCCTCCCTTCGTTCTTTTCTTCCTTCCATATGTTCACATCTTTCCCTCGTTTTTATCCTAGAACTTAAACTCAGGGCCTCATGCACTTTAGGTAGGTGCTCTACCAGTTGAGCCATACACCTGCTTTTTTTGCATTAGTCATTTTTGTTTTTGTTGGTCATGTGTCTTAAACTCTGTGCCTGAGCACTGTCCCTGAGCTCTTCAGCTCAAGGCGAATGCTTTACTACTTGAGCCACAGCACCACTTCTGGTTTTCTAATGGTTTATTGGAGATGAGTCCCACGGATTTTCCTGCCTGGGATGGCTTTGAACTGTGATCTACAGATCTCAGCCTCCTGAGTAGCTAAGTCTACAGGCATGAGTCACCTGCACCCGCTCTGCTTGAGACATTTTAGTGGTATGGTTTTATGTTTATGACCAGGCCATTATGGACCACAATCCTTCTTTTTACCCTTTCTGAGTAGATGAAATAAAAAGCACAATGCATTGGTTTCAGATATTGATTGTGATCCAATATTGTGAATGTTTTGCCTGGGCTAGCATCAAATCATGGTCCTCTCTGCATTAGTCAAGACACAGCAGATAGCATTACAAGTGTGAGCTCCCATGCTTGGCTCAAATTTCTGACTATTAAAACATATGAATAAAGTTTTAATAATTTCAAATGATGAATTTGGGGACAATGGGTGCTCTTACTTGCCTAGTTTCAAATTTCACCAAAAGTCCCAAACGTTAACTTTTGATTTCCTCAAGTAAATTAAATAAGCAGATAATTTATTTTATTTTATTTTTTTGGGTCCGGTCGTGGGGCCTGAATTCTGGGCCTGGGTGCTGTCCCTCAGCTCCTCAGCTCAAGGCTAGCGCTCTCTACCACTTGAGCCACAGCACCACTTCTGGATTTTTTCTTTTTGTTTATGTGGTGCTGAGAAATAGATCCCAGGGCCTCAGGCATGCAAGGCAAGCACTCTACCACTGAGCTACCTTCCCAGCCCAAACTTTTAAAAGCAATTAACTAAAGAAAAAAGTTAAACAGAAAACATCCTTACCATTGCAACTTTGGATTTAACACATTGTCAAGCATTGCTTATATCATAGTTGTTTTTTTCTGGGCAGTATATTCCATACACGAATCATGCCACCACCAAAGTTGAGGGCTAAACAGCTTATAGGCTGTAGGCAAACATACAAGGGAAGGCATGGTCCAGCAGCATTGTAGGTGGTAATGCCCCAAAATAGGACTTGGAAGGTTAGGGCAGCTTAAATAGAGTTTTTTTCTTAGAAATAATACTCTATTAAGCCATACCTCTTTTTCTGGGTTTATCACTGATTAATTGGAGACAAGTCTCATGGACTTTCCTGCTTGGGCTGCCCTGAAATCATGCTTCTCAGATCTCAGCCTCCTAAGCTGTGAGGATTATAGGCATGAGCCACCAATGTCTAAATCAATTATTCCTTTAACAAAAATCAAAATGGCTACAGTATGGTTTAACAGAGAGCTTGAATCCTTATCAGTTTTGCTCCTGACCTGCTATTCTAATAGGACCCCACAAAATTCACATTCAATTCTCCACTGAAGTAGAGGGTATCCATTGCATGCTCTGCAGCATCATAAATCACTTGCTGGTGAGGAAAAATACCTCTTTTCCATAGGAAATGCTCAATAAATTCTGATTATTGAATAATCATAAACCTAGGAGATGGAAAATACCACAATCCAATCACATTTTTTCGTTGTTCATTGTGGTACTTGAACTCAGGGTCTGGGTACAGTCCCTGATCCATTTTCTAGCACTCTACCACTTGAGCCACAACCCCACTTCTGTGTTGATTTTTTGTTGTTGTTGTTCATGGGGCCGGATATCTGGGTCTGGGCGCTGTCTCTCAGCTCTTCAGCTTATGGCTAGCACTCTACCAATTGAGCTTTAGCACCACTTCCAGTT
>NW_024872278.1:0-18904 GCF_019054845.1 Dipodomys spectabilis | reverse complement strand
CACTAACTTCTCTTTAGTCTCCAATTGTCTACCTCTGTAAATTCTTTCTCATTTTTCTCCTCACTGAAGACAGTAAGTTTGTGATAAGTTCAGTTTTGTTAATGCTTTCAAAATATTCCTTTTTAGTCTACATTCTTCATGCCTCATGTTCCGTATCATAGTGATTTTCCTTACCAAAAATATTTGTCTCAGCCTGGAGAGGTGACTGATGCCTACATCCCTAGGTACTCTGGAGGCTGAGATTCAAAGATTGTAGTTGGAAGCCAGCCAAATATTTTCTATCTAAAAGGAAACTGGGTGCATCCTAGTAACATAAAAATCATTATCTCATATTTGTTATAATAACATCTTACAAATTTAAGGTTATTCATTTGATAACTTTAATAGAAACAAGAAATACACATGAATTTCTCTCAGGAAATCCAAGTCATTCATTAAAACCCTAACTTGTTTCGGGAAAGAGATAAAATCTCATTCAGAGAACATAACTAGGTGCCATTGTTACATTCTCCTTTCTGTCACTATCAAAGATGCTTCAGAGGAAACAGACCTAAACAGATATGAGTCCTGGAACATATTGTAAATGCAAGCATTGAATGATCTCTCTATGGTAAGAAAAACAATCCACAAATTTTCACGCACCTAAACAACCGATCATGTTGCTTTGTTCTGAGCCTGGATGAGTTTTCTTATTTGTCCTTCTGTGGCACTGAAGGTGTGTATCTTTTTCTATATTCAGTCTATATGGAGTTCTATTTCCTCTTGCAAACATTCTGAGAAGCTCTTCCCAGGCCACAAGAAGTACAGATAAATTATTCATCCCATATTCTCCCCTCACAGCTCTCCTGTCCTGAAAAACTGTTTACTGAACAAAATGGAACAATGATTGCACAATGATATAAACCTGAGTGAGCATTATCACACTAGTCATAACACCAGAGAAGAACAAGGCTGTTTTCTCATAAGATCGAAATATGCTAGTTTTATATACATGTTTTATGCGTTCAAAATACAATTAAGTAATTCACTATCCTGGAAATGATTGGCCAGACCTAAGAGTTAAGTGTCTTAAAAGCTAAAGACAAGGTTTTTGTGAGTTTTATCCAAAGGGAGGGAAGAAAGTTAAAATCCATAGTTTACTTTGTAGAATCAAAGTGGTAATACAAAATGAGAATCACAAAAAAATCTCTGCCCAGTCTAGATCTCCGGTGCTGCCCTCAGCATTGTACTTTCTGTCTTTTCTGGGCGTGGTTAGGTCCTCCTGCCCAGTGGATCAGTTGTCTTCAAGGCATCTTGGTCCTGAATTGGGACTTGGATTACCCAGTGGTGGTTGGGACCTGGCCAAGGACACGACACAGACCACTTCCATGGAATGACTTCTTTGCCCGGCATATAAGTAGGATTACAAGTGGAATTTCTCTGAACTTGACTCCAGAAGGCAATCACTGAACCAAAAGTCAAGGCCAAACAAACTCCTTCTCCCCTCCTCCATTCCTCCCTTCCTCCCTCCTTGGGAAAGAGCAAAATAATTTTGCAGGTTTTGGTACACACCCAAATCACCCACCATCTCCCCTGGTAAACTAGGTTGCAAGTGACTAAGCATGTAATTCCATTATGCCACACTCATTATTCTGGACAACATCTTCAGGTTGTTTGGTGCTTCCATTGTTTTTTTCTTTTTGTTGGTCGTTGGGTTGAATTTCAGCTCGAGCCAAGCTCTCTACCACTTAAGCCACAGTGCCACTCCCTGTTTTCTCGTGGTTAGTTGGAGATCAGTATCTGACAGACTTTCCTGCTAGGGCTTGCTTTGAATCATGAATTAATTTTTTAAGTTTTTTACTGTAAAAATGCTGTACATAGGGGTTACAGTTACATGAACAAGGCAATGAGTGCATTTCCTATTGAGCATTGTTGCCTCCTCCTTTGTTTCCCCCTACCACTCCTTCCCTCCCACCTCTATAACTAAACCCCTCCCCCGATGAAGTTGTAAAGTTCATTTTCTTTAAAAAAAATTTATGTATGTCTATACATATATATACGAATATATATATATATATATATATATATATATAATAAAAATGTTGTAGAGAGGGGTTACAGGTACATAAGTACGGTAATGAGTACATTCCATAGCAAGCATTTAACTCTTCCTTTGTTTTCCCTCTACCATCACTTCCCTCCCCCCTCCCCAACACCTCCTGACCCCCTCCCCTGCATTGTAAAGTTCGTTTTTTAACATAGTGTCCTGTACATCTTGTCATCACAAGATGGGTCAGCCTGCATCCTCATTTAAACGTTCCCCAATATCCTTTCCACTCCCCAAATTACAAAATTGTATGTACAAGTGCAGAACACCAGTATCAGATCCAGTGAAAACAGGAGTTACACGGTGGGGGGGGGGGACATACAGAAGAAACAAAAGATTCACATAGTGCATTTTAAGTACATTATAAAACACTAGCAATAAAGAAAAAACCACTGTGTCCCTGTCTTAGGGTACATTTTGCTTCACATTATCTCATGTGTTCGTGTGTACATAGCCTTTGAACTTCTCTGCTTGTTCTAGACCTATGCTAGGAATTGCAAACAAGGGAAACCATGGAAACTATATTTCTTTGGGCCTGGCTTACTTCAGTTAATATAACTTTTTCCAGTTCCTAACAAATGAGGCAATGTCCTTCTTTTTGATGGAGGCATAGAATTTCATTGTATATATTTATAACACATTTTCTTGATCCATTCATATACTGAGGGGCATTTGGGTTGGTTACCTATCTTAGCTATGGTAAATAATGCTGTGATAAACATGATTGTGCTGGTAGCTTTGGTATTACCCTGTTTGTGATTATTTGGGTAAAATCCCAAAAGTGGGATTGCTGGGCCATAATGGAGCTCTATGTGGAGTCTTTTTTTTTTTTTTGTCGGTTGTGAGGCTTGAACTCTGGGCCTGGGCTCTGTCCCTCAACTCTTCAGCTCAAGGCAAGCGCTCTACCACTTGAACTACAGCGCCACTTCCAATTTTCTAGTGGTTTATTGGAGATAGGATTCTCATGGTCTTTCCTGCACAGGCTGGCTTTGAACCATGATCCTCAGATCTCAGCCTCAGTAGGTAGGATTACAGGCGTGAGCCACCAGCGCCCTGCAGTGTGGAGTCTTTTGAGGAACCTCTATACTGCTTTCCAGAGTGATTCAACAAGTTTATACTCCCACCAACAATGCAGTAGGGTTCCCTTCTAGCCACATGGCCTCCAGCATCTGTTACTACATTTCCTGATTATAGCCATTCTAACTGGGATGAAGTGGAATCTCAGTGTTATCTTGATTTGTATTTCTTTTAGGGCTAGAGGAGCTAAGCATTTCATCATGTGTCTATTGGCTATTCTTATTTCCTTTTCAGAGTAGTCTCTCTTTAAGTATTTAGCCCATTTGTTAATTGGGCAGTTGTTTGAGGATTTGTTTTTAGGAGATTTAGTTTTTTGAGTTCTAAGTATATTTTAGTCATGAGACTCTTGTCCATTGTTTGGCTAGTGAAGATTTTCCCCCAGTCCGAGGGCTTTCTGTTGATCTTGCGAGCCATGTCTTTTGCCTTGCAGAAGCTCTGCAGTTTCATGCAATACCATTTGCCTAACCTTTCTTTCATTTGTTGTGCTTCTGGGTCTGTATTAAGAAACTTTTGGCTTGTGCCAAAGAACCCTAGAGTTTCTCCTATTCCTTCCTGTCATGTTTTCATGGACTCTGCTTTTCTTTAGAGGTCTTTGATCCATTTGGAGTTGATTCTGGTGCAGGGTGTTAGATACGGTCCTATCTTTAGTTTTCTACAAGTTTTTAACCAATTTTACCAACACCATTTACTGAAAAAGCTGTTTTTTCTTTCCATTCAACTTCTTTTTTTGGGGGGGAGTCTGATTGTGGGCCTGAACTAAGGGCCTGGGTGCTGTCCCTCAGCTCTTCAGCTCAAGGCTAGAGCTCTACCACTTGAACCACAACACCACTTCTGGCTTTTTTTTCTGCTTATGTGGTGCTGAGGAATAGAACCCAGGGCCTCATGCATGCAAGGCAAGCACTCTACCACTGAAACACCTTCTCAGCCCCCATTCAATTTCTTTAGCACCCTTATCAAAGGTTGGGTAGCTATAGATCTGTGGGCTCATTTCTGGGTCTTCAGTCCTAAACAATTCATCCTAGGGCCTGTTCTTGTGCCAGTACCAAACTGTTTTGATTACTATGGCTTTTTATTAGTGTTTTGAAATTTTGAATTGATATTCCTCCAGTGCTGCTCTTTCAACTAAGGATTGTTTTTGCTATTCAGGTTTTTTTATTGTTCCATATGAATTTTTGGATTGCTTCCTCTAGTTCATTGAAGAATGAAGTTGGGATATTGATAGGTATCGCAATGAATTTGTAGGTAGCCTTGGGCAGTATTGCCATTTTCACGATGTTAATCTTCCCAATCCAGGAGCATGGGAGATTTTTCCACTTGCTTAGTTCTCCTTTAAATCTTTTTTTTAAAGTTTTTAAAGTTTTTGTCATAGAGGTCCTTCATCCATTTGGTTAACTTAACTCCTAAGTATTTTATTCTTTTGTGGGGCTATTGTAAAAGGGATTGCTTTCCTAATTTCACCTGCCCTCTTCACATTATTGGAATACAGGAAAGCTATTGATTTCTGAGGGATAATTTTATACCTTTCTTTTTTGCCAACGTTTCCAATCAGCTCAAGTAATTAGGAGTTGAATCTATAGGTTTCTGTAGATGCAAGATCATATCTTCTGCAAAGAGGAAGAGTTGTACTTCATTTCCCCCTATTTGGATACCCTTTATGTCAGCGTCTTCTCTTATTACCCTAGCTAGGCATTCTAATACTAGTTTGAAGAGGACTGAAGGGAGTGGACATTCTTGTCATGTTCCCGGAATTTAGAGGAAATGGTCTTATCTTTTGCCATTAAGTATAATGCTGGCTGTAGCTTTGTCATATACAGCCTTTATTGTATTGAGGAATTTTCCATGGATTCCTAGTTTATCCAGAGCCTTCATCATAAGTGTTGGATCTTGTGAAAGTTTTATTCCACATCTATTGAAATAATCATGTGCTTCTTATTTTTGCTCTTGTTGATGAGATGAATTATATAGTTTTGTTTATGTTCAACCAGTTTTGCATCACTGAAATGAATCCTGTTTGATCTCAGTGTATGATTTTTTTTGATGAGTTGTTGAAGTTGATTGGCCAAGATTTTATTGAGAAATTTTGCATCGAAATTCATCAAAGAAATGGGTCTATAGTGCTCTTTCTTTGATGAGTCCCTGGTTTTAGGAGGAGGATTATGCTGAATTCATAAAAAGAGTGTGGTAGGTATGTTTTACTTTTAATTTCATTGAGGAGATGGAGGAGTATTGGTGTGAGTTCTGCCTTGAAGGCTTTGTAGAATCCAGATGTAAATCCATCTAGTCCTAGGCTTTTCTTTGGTGGGGGGTCTTTTTTCTTTTTTTGCCGGTCATGGGACTTAAACTCTGGGCCTGGGCGCTATCCCTGCACACTTCAGATCAAGGTGAGCACTCTACCGCTTGAGCTACAGCACCACTTCCGTTTTTTCTAGTGATTTATTGGAGACTCGCGGACTTTTCTGCCCAGGCTAGCTTTGAACTGTGATCCTCAGATCTCAGCCTCCTGGTAGCTAGGATTACAGGCGTGAGCCACCGGCACCTGGGAAAAGTTGGAGGTCTTTTATTGCTGCTTCTATTTTGATGCTTGATATGGCTCTGTTAAGTTGGTTTAAATCATCTTGGTTTAGTTTGGGCATGTCAATATTTTCTAGAAATTTGTCCATACCTTTAAGATTCTCAAACTTACTAGCATAAAGTTTTGAGAAGTATCCTATTAGTATATCCTAAGTCTTGGTTATTTCTTTTTTTGTTGTTTTTTTTTGGGGGGGGTCTGGTCGTGGGGCCTGAACTCTGGGCCTGGGCGCTGTCCCTCAGCTCTTCAGCTCAAGGCTAGTTCTCTACCACTTGAGCCACAGTGCCACTTCCTGGCTTTTTTCTTTTTGCTTATGTGGTGCTGAGGAATCTAACCCAGGGCCTCAAGTATGCAAGGCAAGCGCTCTACCACTGAGCCACCTTCTCAGCCCCTGAATCTATGCTATTTCTACAGTGATGTTTCCATTCTAATCTCTGAGTTTGTCTATTTGGGTGTGTACTACATTTTTCTGATTAGATTTGGTAGGGGTCTGTCAATTCTATTAATTTTTTCGAAGAATCAACTCTGTTTTGTCAGTTCTTTCTATAGTTTTTCTTTAAATGTAATTTATATAATTTGGATTTAATTTTAATTATTTGTTCCCATCTACTGAATTTGGGTTTTGCTTGTTCTTTTTCAAGGAACTTTAGGTGACTCATTAAATTTTTAGTTTCAGATCTCTCCAATTTGTTAATGGAGGAACTCAGAGCTATAAACTTGCCTCTGAGTACTGCCTTTCTGTGTCCCAGAGAAGCTGGTAATTTGTGTGTTCATTTTTGTTGAATGTCATGAACAGTTGTGTTTACTTTCTAATCTCTTCCTTCCACTGATGATCCAAGAGTGTATTGTTCAGCCTTCATGTTTTACAGTATTTCCTTTGGGGGCTTTTGATGTTGAATTCTAATTTTATTCCCTTGTGGTCTGAGAGAATACAGAGCATAATTTCAATGTTTTAAAATTTGGACAGATTTGCTAAATGGCCTAGAATGATATCTATTTGGAGAATGTCCCATGTGCTACTGAGCAGAAGGTGTAATCTGATGCTGCTAGGTGACATATTAGTTAAATGTCTGTTAAGTCTAGTTGATCTATGCATATTTTAAGATCCGAGGTTTCTCTCTTGAGTTTATGCCAGATTGATCTCTCTATTGAAAGGAATGGTATGTTAAAGTCCCCAACAACTAATATCTTTGAATCTATGTGAGACTGGATTGAAAGTAGTGTTTCTTAGATAAATTTTGGTACTCTATTATTTGGTGAGTTGATATTTAGGATCATAATATCCTCCTGAAGAAGAGATCCTTTAATTAGTATGTAGTGACCTTCTTTATCAGTTCTCATTGATTTTAATTTGAAGTCTATTTATATGATATTAGGATTGCAAATCCTGCCTGTTTATGGGGTCCATTTGCTTGATATATTTTATTTCAGCCTTTCACTTTCAGAATGTTTATTTTTTTGGGCAAGGTGTGTCTCTTGAAGACAGCAGATAGAAGAATCTTGCTTTCTGATCCAACTGGACAATATATGTCGCTTAATTGGAGAGTTAAGACCATTAATATTGAGGGTTAAGACACAGAGGTGTTTGTCTGTCCCTACCATTTTATCCAATTTTTTTTTTGGGGGGGGAAGCTGTGCCTTGGCTGTTCTTGTGATTACATATTTCTGTGTTTGTGGAGCACTTCATTGACTATATTCTCTTCTAGTTGGTTTTCTATATGTAGAACCTCTTTGAGGAATTTTTGAAGAGCTGGTTTGGTAGCGGTATATTGCATCAGATTTAACGTGCTGTGGAAGGTTTTTATTTGTCTTTCTGCTATGAATGAGAGGTTAGCTGGGTAGATTATTCTTGGTTGGTAGTTATTTGACTTTAGGACATGGCATACCTCTTTCCAGGACATTCTTGCTTTTATAGTGTCTTCTGTGAAATCTGAGGTAATTCTGAATGGGTTACCTTTATATGTGATTGATCTCTTCTCTCTGGCAGCTTTAAGAATTCTTTCTTTAGTCGCTATTGAGCGGTATGGATTGTAATGTAGAGGTGGGATGTCCTATTCTGGTCTATTTGGGTTTCTAAAAGCTTTTTGCATGTATATGGGCCTGTCCTTTTGTATATTTGGGAAGTTCTCTGCTAGGATTTTGCTGAATGCATTTCCTAATGCATTGACTTCCCTCTGCAGCCCCTCTTGTATTCCTATTATCCTCAAATTAAGCTTTCTGAACGGTTCCTGTATTTCCTGCATTGATCTGTCATGCTTAATTTTGTTATGAAAAATGGTGTGCTCTTTCTCTATGGAGTCTAAACTGTCTTCAGCTACATATGTTCTTTCTTCGGCTTCTTCCATTCTAGGTTGAAGACTTTGTACTTTGGTGTTTAACCCCTTTCCTTCTTGGTGGTCTTTCTTAATGGTGCCCAGCTCTTTATTAAGGTTCTCTTTCAAGTCTTGAATAGATTGCCTTACCTCCTGGAGTTGGTTATCAGACTTTTCTTTCCACTCCATAATCTAGGTTCCTATCTTTTCATTAGATTCTTTCTCCCTCTGCTGGAATTCCTCTACCTTTTTATTTGTGGAGGCCATGAAGTCATCTATTAACTTCTGGTTGGCCTCTTTGCACTCTCTGATAACCCCATGTAGGGTTTCCAACTTTTCATTCAGCAGGTTTACCATTCATGCTTTTAATCTATCTTGATCATTATCTTCTATGTCATACTGGGACTGCTATGTAGCTTGTTTATGTGGAGATGGTGGTGGGATTTGTTTATTGGCTATTTTTCTTGTGTTTCTGCAGTTAGTTCTGCCCATTTGGAGACAAGAACCACACTGCCACAAGAGTAGGATAGTCTTTTAGGACCGGAGCCAACCCGATGTCATGTAGATGGGTAGATCCTAGCGTTTCAGTGGTAAGGTAAGGTGTTTTCCTGTTTAGCTCTCTTTTTCTTTGCTTGCAGAGGATATTTTGGCTTTGGGGTCGAGATTGCATATAGTTGTAACTTTTGAGGCAATCTAGGTTTGATTAATAAGTAGTCTGCTCTTTAGAGTTAACAAGATGGGCCCCTTGTACTCAAAGTGCTCAAATGGAACCAATTTTGTAGTCAAATATAGAACCAACTGTAAGTTGGGTCACATATAAATCATTAAGGATCAATGGGCTGGATTGGAATGAGAAATGAAGGGTTAAGATTAGAGAGATATAAATTTAATTTCAAAAGAGAACTTGGGTATAATGATAGTAGAGGGGTAAGAACAGCTTAGGGGAGAGGTATATGTAGTAGGAAGAGAATAAATACCTTGTTACTGAATGTAACAGGTTGAAAAGAATTTGAAGAAAGGTTATGTAGGGAGTAGCTTGGAGATCAAGATGAAAATAAGAAAGTGTATTGGGGAGGCTTGCTGAGATTAGAAAAATATCAGTCAGATATTATTGAAAAGTTGCTTACTCTGTTAACTCCTGTAATTATTGTTTACTCACATAGAAGGAGGCATTATTTGTGCATAGAACTAGACAGGGTAGCCCTGATGGAGTAATAGTGTAAGGTAGAGAGAGAGAGAGAGGTTAAGGGGGAGTGAGAAGAAAAGAAAGAAGAAAAAACTTACAAATTAGCAAATAGTAAAGTAGAAGCAGATACCAAATAATAATGAAAAACAGAAGTTTTAAGTGGAATAGCAAATTCTAAATCACAATACACATAAGTAACACATAGAAATACAAATGAACAACAAATGATCAGACATTACAACTAACAACGCAAAAGAAAAATAAGAAGAAAATACTAAAGAATGGATTTTTCGGGTTTTTTGGGGAGTTTATTCTCCCTGTAGTCCTCAGAGCAGATTCCTGATGGAACCTTGTGTGCCTTGCTGTAGTCCACTTTCCTTGTGGCTTGGTTGGGAGCAGATGGCTTTTTGATTGGGGAGGGTGCCTGCTACCTAGAGTTCTATTCTCAGGCCTGGTGGCAGGCAGTTTTGGGGGTTTCAGGTTTGTAGACTGCTATCATAGGCCTGGAGTTGGGTTCCCAGGCTTTCCCAGGTAGCCACAGGAGCCTTAGGAACAGAGCTTATGTCTGTGTTCAGTTTTGATGTAATCCATCCCTTTTGGAAGTGGGCTTGTGTCAGGGGGCTTTGGGATCCCTCAGAGAATTACCACCCCCAGGGCATTGACCCAGTTGTGTTATTCACAAGTCTGTAGTTGGTGGTGTGCTGGACCACAGAGCCTGTGCAATGGTGGCTAAGATGGAGTTGGCAGGTTCTAAATGAGAGGGTCTGTGTGTTAGCAGATCAAGGTGGGGAGATGGCTTTGCTGATGCTAAAGGGTCTCTCTCCTATGTGGTGGTGTGAGGAGTCCTGGCACTGGGAGGACTGGGTAGAGGTTGGAGTGACAAGCTGGTGTGGATTGTGGGGGGAGCCGAGCTGGTCTGTAGCAGACGTGGTGGGAGGTGGCAGGCGCTGGAAGCCAGCCTTGGGGGTTTCTGCCTGTGGCTGCTAGGTGTGTCAGCAGAAATGCCTGCAGAAGCTTGGTCATGCATCAGCTGTGTGAGCCAGGGGTCTGTGCAGGGCAGCAAGGAGGGAGAAGTCCCATCAGAAAGCTCAATCGGCTGGGCAATTGGCCCATAGAGCATAGAACGATTGGCTGCAGCTGTGGTTTCCTGGAGATCTTGTGCAGGGTTGACAGGGGCCTTCTGGGATCCTGCCAGTGCTACAGGTATAGGCTGGTTTGGGGGGCTTACCCGGTGGTGCCAATTTCTGGCAATTGTAATGGTGGCGGTAATACTAAGTTTGCTCCTTCCCCATGGGCTGGGCCGGGGGGAATGGGAGAGGCATTCACTAACTCGGAGATCTTCACCAGATTCACTTCTAACATTTCACAGGTATAGTATTGAGCACTTTCTTCAGCTTTTGGGTGCTCCTCTGCTAAAACTCTGCAGAAAGTCCTAGTGCAGCATTGCATAGACCTATGTGGTACAGGTGCTACACAGGAGTCCCATTCACTTTTTCTCTTTTGCCTTTTCTTGTTTGCATGCTAGCATAGTCCTTTTGTAATAGAAAAAGACTTTAGGTATTTAAAGTTTGATTGGAGTGGATCTCTTGAGGTAATTGGTGGCTGTGGCACTAGATCTTCTTTTGGTCAGAGATACTTAGTGGGTTGCCTGTGAGAACCTCACCATTTTCCCACAACCCGTCTGGATATTTATATTTCTTCTTAGTGTTTATTGGAGCATTGCAGTTTTTCTGGAATTTAAGTTTTTCTGTGAAACTTTTTCTTCAAATAACCCAACAGCATTAAATATTATATTTAAAAGATGTCCTGTAGCACCTAGATTTTGTAATTATAATATTAAGATGAAATTCTTATTGTTTGTACAAAAATCCTTTTAAGTCCTAACAGGAAATATGCTCATTTCATCAGCCTTGGGTCTACTTCCTCTTTTTTTCTCCAGTATCTTTCTTGTTTTCGAACAAGTGTCATGGATATCTGTCCATTCCAAAATAAGATTACTCCATTAATTCATTAGAGAAGGAATACAATCTTCTTGCCTCTAAAGACAGCTTTGAGGATAATGATAATCTGATAATTCACATCAGTGAATTTTCAAAATTATATTGTAAACCAATCATTAAACAGTTTCCAAAAAGCAAAATAAAGATAATGTTTTGCTTTCTCAGGTTAAAATCTAGTAATTCAACAAAATATATTCTATTCTTCCCAGATTGCATGATGAAGAATTTCTCTTTCATCATAACCCTTACAACCACTGACCCCTCCCTTCAAACATGTAGCTTTATTCAGTTTTCCTGTTCTAGCTTTCATTTTGGTACTAACATTAGTAATCTTCTAGTATTTGACAATGAAATGCCATTTATTGATAGAGAGCTCAATTCATATTGACATAGGCAGACTCATGAGCATATCATAGAGCATAAAATATTGAATATCATTAACGTGATCATATGTACCTATTCCATAAATTAATATACATACCACGTAAATGTGCAATTTCATGTAATTTTTAAAATGCAAAACATTTGGATACCTATGTCATAAAATAATTCAGATCACTAGTAGAAGACAATAAGCTAAACCTATTGCATCATTCCTAGTATTCTTTGTAAAATTTTCTTTTCTCATCAATTTTCATCTTAGGCCCTTCTTTTCCTAACAACCAGTGATATGTTGATGTCTCTAGATTTTAGTCACCTCTGAGTAACCTTTTTCATTTCCACCTCCAGTTAGTCCTTCATGTTAAATACCTGAGTAATAACTTGTCCTGATATCCCTGCAAGAAGACAGCAGTACCCAAGTCAACTAGCTCCGACCATTCTACACTTGCTATGTTAGGGAAAGGGGTATCAGCCACAGGGGTGTCAGGGATCAGGTGGCTGGAACAATGGTGTTATGAATTATAGGTAGCAGAACAGAGTAGCAGAGAATAGGATACCTGGGAAAGGGGAATTGTGACTGTATTCGCTAAGTTGCAGTGCCAAGAAATTGTGTAGCAGCAACAGCTTTGCAGGGATTGGAGTAGTTAACACAGGTATCCAGAGAGTTTAGCAGGGATAAGGAGGAAAAGAGAAAGTGAAAGAGTAAAAGTTGTGAGGGATTAAGGTGGCACAATCAGGGTAACAATGTCATGGGTGTGCAAACTGGGTACCAAGGATAGAAGCAATTTGCATGGTATACTGATGTGGTGCAGAGCTGTTTCCCTCTCCAGTTTTGGCTGTCAAATCTTTAGGTAACTACTGCTAGCAGCTCATTATCAGTATGTTGGGTTCAGGCATGTTCCATCCATAAATATCTACTCCAAATAGATTGCAATGTTTGATAGTGGCTTTGGGATCTTTTCCCTAAGCATCCTGAGAGACGACACTCCACAATGCTGCAGAACAGGCTCCACATAGTGAGCTTCAATCACCTTTTACAAATCTCACTGCTTCTCTCCAACGTCAATTATCATGGTAGCAAGGGATCTGAGGACTGCTCAGCAGCAGTGCTCTGGGACAGTGCCAGTTCTTACCCTGGCATTCTGGGAGCTCCCTTGAAATGGGCAAGAGCACTTGCTGCTGCTCTTCCAACATCTCTGTGGCTCTGGACAGCCAGACTCTTCTACCTCAGATGGGTTACTTTGATCTACAGGACTAAATGTGACTTCAAATTTTCTCTGTCTCCTCTAGGTGATCATCACCTTCAACTGTCTCTCTTTTTCCTCCCAGGTAGTTGCTTCATCTCCACATCCTTTGATTTCTGCTTTGGATCAACGTGTGGCTCTCACACCAAACCCTTCCAATTTCTCATCTGCTTCTCTAGGTGTGAATTGGGCATAGCAAGCTACATGTAACTTCTATATCTATTTATCAAGATTGACTCTGGAATCCAAGGTAGTACTAGGCAACTAAGAACATGGGTAGCATCTTAAATACTCCCCTCCCAATCACCTGTCATTGACAAACTTGCAAATGTGTTGTGATCAGTCTCTACATTTCCATTACGACAGTACAAATAGTTTTCATCAAACAAGTTAGTTTATTTACAAAATTCCAGACCAGTCTTGGGCTCTGCCCTAGATCTTCCTGTTCTGAAGGCACTGAAGACACCTAGATACAACTCAGACCTAATGACATGGGTGAATAGAAATGTTGGTGAATATTGCTTAGTGTTCTGAAGTTGCGCTAAGTTGTTGTCATGTTATGGCTGCAATCTAATCAATGTCCTTTCCTGATCTTCACAACATCTCTTTATTTGGTATGAGTAGCAGGTGGGAAGATCTAAGAAGCTCACCTAGAGTTTGGGCCTGGGTTTAAAAGCTCCATTTTGTGATCATAAAAATTCCACCACTTCCTGATATCTGAAATCTTCCCTTCCCATCCCTCAGAATATTATTTCCCATCTGTGTAGACATCAATACACTGTTTTCTCCTGGAGCGTTTGAGTGTGGCACATCATCTGCTTCTGATTTGTACTGCTTTACACAGGGAGATTTTTCTCCTAGGCTTAAAATGACTTCAGTGCTTGGGGTACTGTGCAATAGGCTAAACATGCCTAGTCATTTGTTCACACCCCTAAGTAGAACTGTCAAGGACTAAGGACTAGTCAGGGCTCACTTGCTGTCAGTGGTATTGCTCTGAGGAATTGCTGCCAATGTTGCCCACAGTGCTTAGGCTAAGGCCTCTCAGAAAGGCTCCAAATTCAACCTGATTGAGACTCTGAGTTGATCACCATTGAGCAACTATGTTCCACAGTCTGTGAATCACTCACTTCTCTGGATATATGCATATGAGGTCTAAGAATAGAGTTCCCTAGAAGGAAGGTCCTGGAATGCAAAACATCTACTAGGACAATGGAAACCTGCAGTTGGGTGTTTTTAATATGCAATGAAGTAACAAGAAAGAAAGACACACTGTCAAACCCTAAAGCAAAGGGTCAGAAGGAGTGAGGGGAAGGGAGTCCCATGATCAGGAATATAAATGGAGCTTACAAGCCCCTTCAGGCTCTGACTTTCTAGGTTGAAAGGAAGGTAACAGGCAGACTGAGTTTCTAAGAACTCAGGGTCTAGGCTATATGGCTTATTCGGAAATTCTTTTCCCTCCTCCTGTGTTCTGAGAGCAACAGTTAGTGCAGTGCTTCTGTCTCCTAGAGGCAATCATTCTCTTCACACAATGCTTAAAGTAAACAATGGATGGAAATCTGTCAGTAAATCAAAAATATGAAGTAGCTCACAGTGCTTCCCCTGGATTCCTGGCCCTAAAATGTTCCCAATTCTGAGCACAGAATGATCATGGGTGAGTGCTAATAACCTCCACTGAATAGTGAACTTTGAACACTTTTCCCAAGTCACATACCGTCCAGTACAGTAGTTGCCACCTATAATCCTGCTTATTAAGACAGGAAAGTCTAAGATATTGAGTCCCAAATTGGAAACTGGGGCAAGGAAAGACAATTTATCATTGCTGTAAAGGAGGAACACTTAAATAGGAGAATGTTTCTCTGAGCCCGGATATGGGTAGTCATTTCAAAAGTTTTCAAATTGTGGCTCATCAGCAGAGACTACCAAGTCAAATCTCACTAAAACTAATTCTAAAACATATGAAAATAAAAAATAAACTATTTGGATTTCATTACAAACATCTTTTCTAAAGTGTGTGTGTGTCTGTGTGTGTGTGTGTGTGTGTGTGTGGTGTCAGCTTTTGTATGGGATAGCACTGGTTGTTAAAAAAAAAACAACATATTGGCAGTGTCCTTTATGTTTCCAATTCAAGACTAGTGGCATTCTAACTCTACCACTTGAAACACACAAGTCTGCTGGTTATCTGGAGATCAACATGTAATGGATATGCCAATCTAGGTTGGTTTCAAACTGTGGTTTTCAGATCTCACTTTCTGGATTAGGTAATCTATAAGAGTGAGCTTCAATGCTCACCCCAGTATTTCCAGTCAGTTACTTAACCTTTCTGAATCTCAGCTTCTTCCTGTGTGGAAAGTGAAAAGAATTCCTTTCTGGACCTTAGAATCTGGTGGGAGTTATGACTTGTTGCTTGAAGTATAAGTGTTTGGGATGTGTGGACAGACCCTGACACTCTCATAAAACTACTGATGTTTATATTGAAATGAATTCCAGGAATTGGAAACAAGAGAGATTTTTTTTGTTCTTTTTTATCCATTTATGGGCAGTGAGGAAGCCACAGAAGTTCATGGAGAACAGGGAAACAAATGCAGCGATGGTTCTCTGTATATATTATTTTGACAATGAACTATACCACTTGTGAACAGGGACAGGAGGGAAAAGCAGAAAGAGAGAGCAAAGGAAGTGATGAGACTGTCCAATAAGAAATGAACTCATTACGTGACTTACAAAACAGTGACCCATATGTACACTATCTTAACAATAACAATTTTAAAAATCGGGGTTGATGATTCTCTCCTCTGGTTTTTGCGAGAGGCCCTTAAGACTCAGACCCATCTGTGGAGTTTTTAAAGGTTAATTTATATGATAATTAATATAGAAGCTCTTAAGAAATATTATAAAAAGTACTCCATTCTTAGTAACTGTTTATGTTTGAGTGCAGATTCTGTATGTTGTAGGCAGAGCTCTTTTTTTTTACTTTTTTTCAGTAATTGTCACGTGTTGAAATCCTTCTTAAAGCTTTGGGACAGAGGTATACTATGTCTTGACACCCTGCCCCTAAATAACATGATAATCAACATTTGAAATGAATGTTTTTGACTTGAGTTTTATTTATTTATTTTTTGTTGCTGGTGGTGAACTCTGGGTCTAGTTGCTGTCTCTCAGCTTTTCAGCCGAAGGCTAGTGCTTTACTACTTGAGCCACAGCACCCCTTCTGGACTTTTCTGCTTTACATGGTGCTGAGGAATCCAACCCAGGGCCTCATGCATGCAAGTTAAGCAGTCTATTACTGAGGCACCTTCCCAGTCCCTACAAGTGGTATTTTTGTGCATGGATTTATCAAGCAAATCTATTGAGCAAATATATTCATTTGCCACTAGACATATTCAAAAATATGAATTATCTGATATTGTAACAAATAAAACTGCTGTCATTTTTACCAGGAATTTTTTGTCTCCTCCTGCCAAAATCACAAGGGAGGGTATTTTAAATTGAAACTAAAAAAAAAATTCAAGATCTTGATGCTAACAAGAGAATTAAAAAGAAATTTCAAAATGGTTTTTCATCATGAATACAAAGCTCAAAGGTCTTATACATATTTCTAAATGCAAATTAAAGGGGAAAATCAACCAGGAAATAAAATTTATATTAATTGTTAATTTTTGAAGAGGAAAATATGATCACTGATGGCAGAATAAAGACAAAGTAATACCAGATCCCTATATGCTCAATAAGAAGCTTTTATTGAAAAATTGAGCTGGAAAGTGCACATCAGGCAAAGGCAAGCAGTCGGAGCCTACCACCAACAAAGAAACACCACAATATATATCTCAGAAAAAGGACACAAGTTCAGAACAGCGCTCATCATCTGTATCTGTGATTTCAATAATACATGTACACTCCCCCCCACACACATACATACACACACAGGAATGTATACAACAGCTCCACCTACTCACAAACATCCACTCAACATGAATCAAAGATCTTCCTGTAAACAAACAAACAAACAAAAAACCAGTGTTATAAATGTACAATCACTTGATTTTAGTAAATTGTTCACCACTGTAATAATTTTTTAACTAATGTTAATAGTTGGAATGGGAAAAAATCACAAATTATAAAACTTAAAAATTGATCAAATACCAAAAAGGACACTGATCAGGAATGAAGTACAAATGTAAATGTCTAATAAATAAATGAAATATTTGAAATTCTTATCCACATATCAAAAAGTTACTGAGCTCCAATCTTACACATCAGAATATTTATAACCATTCAAACAAATAAACACAAATGCTGGAGAGGTTGAAATAAATCAGGAACTGTGTTTAGTTGTGCGGCAATTGTAAACTAGTGCAAGCCATATGGAGCTCAGAATGGAGATTTACAAAATACCAAAAAAAACCCACATATTTTATTGACCTTTACAATAACTTGGATACATAATGAAGGAATATGACTCAACATGAACATCCGTGTTAATGGCAGCAGTATTCATAACAACCAAGATCTGTAATCAACATAGGTGTACCAGTAAAGGGAATAAAGAAAATGTGCTGTTCATAGCTATAAACATATTCTCGGATATAAGAGAAGTGAATGCTTCTACTGTTTCATTGCAACATATTTTTGGATATACATCTAATACTAATTTCATGGGCTTTTATGGCATTATGATTTTGCTTTTGTGAGGAACATCCATATTGATTTTCAGAGCAGTTACAACAGGTTAAGGACATCCTATAATAGATGAATATTAGACCAAAATTTAAATATATTAGTGAACACATACAGGACGATCATATATAGTTTATAATTTGAAGCAATGTTAAGAACGCAACAATTGGGAAAAAGATAATGCTAGAAGCTTAATAAGAAATTATCTTGAAAAACTAAATAAAGAAAGTATAAAATAAGACACATCAGAAACTGTTGAATGGTAGAAGATGGATGAATGTTAGAAAAACATTCATCTGCATGTTCAAGTTGAATGAAGTATATGTTTATTTGGTGTACACTGATGAATCTCATTCCAAAATATAAAATACACTTAAAATGTTTATGAAAAGACAAAACAGGATCTGTATTTTGTATACGTAATAGCAGGAATTCACAGAAGGATCAGAACTGTGAAGTAGAGGGAATATGGCCAAAAACGTTGATGTGATTGTTTGAAGATATCTGTGTTTGTGTGGGAAGGGAGGAAAGAAGATGAAGAAAACATATGGGGTGTTGGTCAAGATATATTTTCACATATACAGACACGGAAAATACGAAAAATGTGCAACTAATTTATGTTAATTTAACATAATATTTTGCTCAAATTTTAAAAAATGAAACTATAAAAATAATACTTAATAATATCTAATAAGTAGGTCATGGAAGAAAATTTACCATAGAAAGATTTTCCTCATAATTTGTTTAATTTCATAACAAATGGATTAAAATGAAATATAGTTATATCTGAAGATGTTAACACTGTCAGATATCATTGATTGAATCCAAAAAAGAAAAGTAACAAAAAAGTAGAGAGTAACAACAACCTGTGCTATGGATGAAGATACTCAGTAGAACTTTGTGAGGAAAGAATGTGCTTTCTTTTCCTCATCAACCTAGATCCAGGACATATAGCTTTTAAAAGAACACTTGTGGTCAGAACAGTAGAGTGACTAATTTAGACAGTAATTTATTACGTTTATTCTCTAATCTTATGATGTGATTCCCGAATTACGTGAGTGATCCTAGGAGATTTTGTGACCTCATTTTTACCCAGAGTTTCTAATTCCTACCACTGGGCATGATTTTTCTACTACTCTCATTTTTCCTTGTTTCTGAACTCAACTCCTGTAATCTTTGTGTTCATGAGAAAGAGATGGAGAAATGTGAGGGTGGCCTGGAGTCTGTGCTAACTTCCACTCCAGCTTAGAGGATCTACTGAAAGACTTCCACCTAGGCCTCAGAATCAGATATTGATTGATCTCTTTTGAAATGGAGAAACTCACTCCCTCAGGCAGAATCTGTTATTCCTTGACTTTCTCTGAAGAGATTTGGA
>NW_024872277.1:0-21841 GCF_019054845.1 Dipodomys spectabilis | reverse complement strand
CAGAGCTATTTCAGGCTTTTTTCTGGTGATGTCGTCCTGAGAAATCAAGCCCAAGGTTTCATATATGCAAAGCACTCTACCCCAAGGCACATTCCCAGTCCTCTACTTCAGATTTGTTAGTTTGTTTCTGCTCTTTTGTTGTTGTTGGTTGTAGGAGATGATGTATGGGCCTGCGTGCTGTCCCTGAGTTCTTCAGCTCAAGTCTGGTGCTCTACCACTTGAGCCACAGAGCCACTTCAGTTTTTCTGGTGGCCCATTGGAGCTAAGTGTCTCAAGGACTTTCCTGCCCCAGACTAGCTTTGAACCATGATCCTCAGATCTCATCCTCCTGAGTAGCTAGTATGACAGGCATGAGCCAAAAGTACCAAGCTTCCACTTCAGGTTTCTTAGTGGTCAATTGGAAATAATAGTCTCATAGGACTTTTTGTGTCTGGGATAGTTTGGAACCCAGATCCTCAGATCTCAGCTTCCTGAGAAGGCAGCTATCGACCCCCAAGGTCATGGCACTCTGCTGTAAGGGGGTCTGTGGTTCCACATGTTGGAGTGGTAGCCATGTGCCCAAGAGGTAATGGTCAGAGCCTAGGCCCTGAGTTCAAGGTCTTCAGGAGACAAGTCTCTAGTCTTCAGTAATACATAATTTTGTCCCTGCCATGGAGACATATCTGAGCTCAAATCTCTTGTCTGCATAATCATCCTCTCAGTATGTAGCTCTTACAAGGACCCAATGAAAGAATGCATCTTGAGAAGGACACAGCACATGGCACTTTTCGCATGACTCAGCACACAGCATCCTGTGAAAGACTCAGAACACAGCACCCAATGCAGGACTCGGCATACTGCACCCTGTGAAAGACTCTGCACATAGCTCCCTGTGCAAGACTCAGCACAGAGCAACCTATGAAGGACTCAGTACTTAGCTCTATTCCACAAGCTGTCATTAGAATTAGGGAAATATTTGAAATGTACTGTGACATTATGAATATTGTGACATCACATTGCTAGATGTAATGACTGTTGTGTCACATTGTCACATCACAAATCTGTTCTGACTTCATCACATTTGTGCCAACAAATGCCTTTGGAATCCTCACAATTACATTCTAAAATGATATACTCATTGTGAGTTAATGACAATTGAGGTCTGGCATGCCATTGTCACATCAGCAATCTACTGCGACATCACAAAGGTATTTTGAACTCATCACTATTATGGCATCATCAACTAATTGTCACATAACACTCTTATGACATAATTTGACATCATATTGCAATTGTGATATTATTGTACCATCATACTTTTACAAATTTATTATGCCCTCATCACATCTTAGAAAATGCATGGCCTTTGGGATATCAAGATCTTTCTATGAACGTGTTTCATTGTGAACTTGTAGAAATTGAAATTTGAAATAAGATGTGACATTACAAACTAGTTTTGACATCACTAACCCATTTTTATATCATTAACATTTTGAAAACTCAAACCTGTTAGGAATTTTAGCACTTTTAACAAAAACACATGGCCTTTGTGTCATCACAGTTCATTTGTGTATGTCATTATGATTTCATTCTCATATCCTCACTATCAACTAATGACAATTAAGATCTGACATGCCATTTTGACATCACAAACCCTTTGTGACATCAACACCAATTTGACATCAGACTGTCGTTATGACACCATCAGCTCATGGTGACATCACCAAGCTACAGTGACATCATAGCATTGCCATTTTGCTGTCATAGACACATTGTGAATGTATATCCTGTGGTTTCATAATATTTCAAATGTGGCATATCAGTTGATATCAGAAACGCATTGTGACCTCATAGCCATTGTAACATTATAAACCCTGTGTGACATCATAACCAGTGTCACATCACATTGTTATTATGACATCTTTAGCTTATGGTGACATCACAAAATGACAATGACATTATAGCATTTGCCATTATGTCATTGTGATATCATAGTCACATTATGAATGCCTGACCTGTGATTTCATTGTATTTGAAATGGGCATATGGGTTGATATCAGAAACTCATTGTGATGTCATAACCATTGTCACATCAAAATCCCTTTGTGACATCAATTTGGCAATGTGACATAACAAAGGCAATGTGATGCTACTAAGGCACCCTGATATCACAATGGTCATGAACTCACAATTGGTTTCTGATATCAACCAACATGCCACATTAGAAATAGAATCAAATAACATAATAGGCAAACACAACGTGTATATGACATCAGAATGACAATGTGATGTTACAATGCAATGATGTCATTGTAGTTTTACATGTCAAAATGAGCTGATGGTGTCATAATGGCAACATGATGTCACAATTATGATGATGTCAGAAAAGATTTGTTATGTTTCAATGGTATGTCTGATGTCAGTTGTCATTAGTTCCCCATGAGGATATGGATACAAAAAAAGTTCTGTGATGTCACAGAGGTCACGTGTGTTTTCAAAGGTGGTAAGAGGTCATAATAGGTTTGTGATGGCACAATATGATCCATAATGTCACAATGGAAATGAGATGTCACAATGGAAATGAGATGTCTTATTGGGTTTTTGATGTCACAGTGGTGATGAGGTCACAATGGTTTTGTGATGTCAGTTTATTTGTAATATCAGAATGATATATCCAGTTTCAATTACTCATAATTCAATGTGAGGATACAAGGTGATAAAAGAAGCTTCATAGTATGAGGTCATAGCATGTGAAAACCCAATAGGACAGTGATTTTACAATGACAATGTGATGTCTCAACATCATGTTATAATAAAGTTTTGAGGTCACAATTGGTGACGCCATACTGATGAGGTGTCACAATAGATTTGAGATGTCCCAAGGGGTTGGTGATATCACAATGGCCTGTAGGATCTCAATTGTCATTAACTCATCATGCGTATATGAGTTTGGGAAGAGATTCTGATGTCACCAAAGTATATGTAGTCACAAAGGTGAAGAACTAACAGATCTGAGATGTCCAAAGTGACACAATGGTTATGATGTCCAGTGGTGTGATATCATGATGTTACACTGGATTTTAGATATCTCATGTCATATCTGAAATATGAGGTCGAACACAGTATTTCAACTCACAAAGGGCCTAAGATGTCATAATGGCATGTCACAAAAATTATGAGGACAGGAGAGGAATTTGATGTCACAGTGGGTTAGTGATATAACAAAGGCAATGTGCTGTGACAAAGAGATTTGATGTCACAAAGGTTATGGGTTCACAATGATTTCCTGATATCAACTCACATGGCACATTTGAAATTGAATGAAATCAAAGAATAGGCATTCACAATGGGTCTATGACATCCAAATGACAATATGATGTCAAGGCAGCAATGTTTGATAGGATATGTACTCATTACCTTGCTAATGTAACTGCAATCTCTCTGTACACTATAATTACAATAAATAACACACAGAAGAAAAAAAAGAAAAAATGGTATGGTGTCATTGGGGTTTGGTGATGTCACAATGAGATGATGATGTCATGATGACAATGTGATTTCACAGTCATAATTATTGCTCAAAGTATTTGTGATGACACAATGCTATGTGTGATCACAATTTCCATTAGTTCACTATGAGGATATGGATACACAAAGGGTCTGTGATGCCACAGAGGTCATGTGTTTTTTTTAAAGGTGCTAAGATTTCACAATAGCTTTGTGATGTCACAATGTGATTGCGAAGGCCCAACAGCAATGGGATGTCACAATGGGTTTGTGTTGTCACAGTGGTGATGAGGCCAAATGAGTTTGTGATGTCACTATGAGTTTGTAGTATCAAAATGACATGTGTAATTTCAATTTCTACTAGTTCACAATGAGGATACAATTTCAAAGAAAGAAATTTAAGCTCCAAGGACCTTGAGGTTTTAATCATAACTTGTGTGATATGCTGCCTTTAGTAAGCTTATAATGTTTTCAAACTCATAATAATTCTGGTATGACATACCATATTCGAAATTGACTCTGACATCATGAACATTGTGACATCACATTGATAGATATCAAGACCATGGTATCATATTGTGAACTCACAAATCTGTTAGGACTTCATCACATTTGTGCCAATACATGACTTTGGAGACAACACAGTCCCTTTTTGAACTCATATCTTCATTGTGAATTAATGACATTTGAGATCCGGTATGGCATGGTGACATTTCCAACCAATTGTGACAACATAAACCTATTATAGTAGAAACACATTGTGTTCTAATAGCCATTGGGGTAGCACAATACCTTTGTGATCCCACATTTCCATTGTGATATCACTAGCCCACTGTGAAATTGCAATCCTCTCACACCCAATCCAGGAATGAAATGTGATACCTGAATTCAGTTGACATCTAGATCATGGTGACACTGATAGATGTTATGAGTATTTTGTCACATTCTGACAACACACACCTGTTAGGACTGCATCACTTTTGAGACAATGCATGCCTTTGGAGACATCACAGTCCCTTTTTGAGCTCATATACTCATTGAGAGTGAATGACAATTGAGATCACATGTATCATTTTGATAGCACCAACCTATTGTGACCTCACACACCTCTTGTAAATTCATCACCAATGTGGCCTCACCAATTGTGATATCAAAACATTATTAAGTCATCATATTGCAACATCCATTACCATTGTGATATCACTGTTCCATTGTGTTTTAAGAATCTAATATGTCTTCATAGCATTTTAGAAAATTCATGGCCTTTTATATTTCAATCTTCTTCTATGAACTCATATCCTCACTGTGAAATAGTAGCAACTGAAATTGGACATGTGATTATGAGATGTGAGTTCACAAAACTATTGGATTTCATAAGCAATGTGACATCACAAACCCATTGTGAGCTTTCATTGTCATTTGACATCACTATCACATTGTGACATCCCAAACCTATTAGGACCTCTTAGCACCTTTGAAAAAACACCTGGCCTTTGTGACATCACAATCCCTTTTTGTAACTATACCCTCATTATGAACTGACAATTGATATCAGACATGCCATTGTAACATAACAAACCCTTTGTGACATCACCAATGTGACATAACATTCTCATTATGACAGCATCAACTACTTTTGACATCACAAAACTATAGTGATAAGATAGCACTATGAGGACATAATTTCATTGTGAGGTTATAGACAGATTGTGAATGTCTGTTTTAATCTTTTTTTTTTTGCGTGTGGGGGTCGTGGGTCGTGGAGCTTGAAATCTGAGCTTGGGTGCTCTCCCTGCTCTTCAGCTCTAGGCAAGCACTCTACCAGTTGAGCCACAGCGCCACTTCTGGTTTTCTAGTGGTTTTTATTGGATATAAGAGTCTCATGGACTTCCCTGCCTGAGCTTGCTTTGAACTGTTATCCTCAGATCACAGTCTCCTGAGTAGCTAGGATTACAGGTGTGAGCCACCGGGGCCCAACTTTTTCATTGTATTTCAAATTTGACATGTGTGTTGATATCAGAAACATAATGTGACCTAATAACCATTGTAGCATCATAAATCAGCAATGACATCAAATTGTTATTATCACACCATCAACTCACTGTGACATCACCAAACGATAATGGCATCATAGCATTATAAATCACAGTGACATTGTTACAACATAGATGTAACAGTGTGAAGGCCTAATCTAGGAATTCATTCTATTTCTGAATCCCATTTTCACCATATAATCATTATGATATCACAATCCTTTGTGACATCGGATTGCCATTGTGATATCATTAACCTGCTGTGTCATCACAAACCAGTCCTGTCCTTATAAGTTTTGTGACATGTTGCCATTGTCATATATTAAGCCCTTTGTGAGCTCACAATCTGTTTTCAATCTCATGTTTCTGGTATGACATGTGATATCAGAAATCCCCTGTGACATCATACTGCCAGAGGTCATGACCATTGTGTCACATTGTGATATCACAAAACTGTTAGAATGGCATCACATTTGTGACAACACATGCTTTTGGGGACATTACAGTCCCTTTTTGAACTTATATATCCATTGCCAATTAATGAAAATTGAGATCTGCCATGCCCCTCTGACATCATGAACCCCTTGTGACATCACAAACTTATTGTAACCTCATCATGAGAATGGCATCAACAACTAATTGTGGTCTTAAAGCATTGACATGACATTGTGGTATTGCCAGTGTGATATCACTGTCCCATTGTGTTTTACAAACCTATTATGGCCACATCACATCTTAGAATATTCATGGTCTTTGAGACTTCCATCTCTTTCTGTGAACTCCTGTACTTATGACCTCTAAGGCAAGGAGAAAAACCATCGAGTCACATTTAATATAATAAACCGATTTACACTAGAAAGGGGACTGTGATTACCTTATCCTGGACTTTATACCCAGGTCCAAGAGCAGCCTTAACCACAAAACCTCAGACCTCCAATGGGCACCCTTTCTTAATTGGTCTGCAAACCAACATCCAAAAAATTATCATCTCCAAAACTCCAAACTTCAATGGGCAAGGCATTTTACTTTTCCATTCCTCCCTCCTTCGCCACAGACCTGTCCTTTCTTCCTGGTCTTTCCCTTTTTCCCTTCCACCACTTTCTTCTTCTCTTCAGGCCACTCCACTCTCCACAGGCCTGCCCTACTCTGTGCCAGTGACCACTTGCCAACCTTCTGCTCTCCTTCAACTTCCTCTCTTCTCAGATTTTTTCCTTCCTGCTGTCCTACCACTTTCTTCCATCCGGGTAGTTCCCATTTTTATCTCCCCTTCCAGTGCTCTGAAAATGCAACCTAGATATAGGTTGTAACCCTCCTCACTCCAACGGGTCTCCTGCCTAACAGTTTTCAACCATCACTTCCCAAACTGCCCAATTTTCAATCAATTTTTGACAGCTCACCATGTGAGGTTTGACACCTCCACCTTTGGCAGCATTCCTCACACTCTCCGGGGGGCCAGGCCAAGAATTTAAAATGATAATCAGCTCCCACAGATAATTCTGTTCCCACTGGTTATTACAGTATCCTCATAGTGAATTAGAAGAAATTGAAGTTGTATATGTCACTGTTATATTACAATCTTGATGAGACATCACTATCACATTGTGACCTCATCACAACGGTGACATCACAAACTCATTGTGATATCACATTGCCATTGTGCCACCATGATCACATTGTGACTTTCCAAACTTATTGTGATCTCAAAAGCATTGAAAAAATCATGGCCTTTGTGACATCACAGGCTTTTATGTACCCATATCATTTTGAGCTAATGAAAATTGAGTTCAGACATGCCATTTTAACATCTCAAAAGCTTTATGACATCATCACCAGTGCAACATCACATTGTCATTATTACAACATCAGCCCATTGTGACATCATAAAACAACAATGACATCGTAGCATTATGACATTACAATGTCATTGTGATGTCACAGATACCTTGGAATGCCTATTCTGTGATTTCATTCTATATCAAATGTGGCAGGTGAGTTGATATCAGAAATCAGAAAACCACATAACCATTATGACATTACAATACCTTGATGACACCATATTGGCATTATGATATCACTAACCCACTGTGACATCATAAAACTGTCCTATCCTCATAAATTTTTTGACATGCAGCCAGTGTGTTATCTTTGGCCTCTCTGAGTTCATAAATTGTTTAACTCATAATACTTCAGGTATGACATGTGATATCAGAAATCCACTGTGACATCATGACCACTGTGATATCACACAGCCATATATCATGACCACTGAGTCACATTTTGACATCACAAACCTGTTACGACTCATTAAACTTGTGCCAATATATTCCTTTGGAGACATCATTAACCCTTGTGAACTTATATATTCATTGTCAATTAGAGATCTGGCATGAGACTGTGACATCACCCACCATCCCATTGTGAAATCACAAACCTATGTGACCTCCTCACCTGTATGGCATCACCAACTGTTTGTGACTTCAGAAAAATACTATCTCATGTAATGGTAATATCACATTTTCAATGGGATTTTCACCATTGCATTTTCACCAATCTATTATTTCCTCGTATTTTACAAAATTCATGGCTTTTCTGATTTCTAGCTCCTTATGTGAACTCGTATTTAATTGTGATCTAGTAGAATGAAATTGGACATGTAATGGTGATATTACAAATTCATTGTGACATAACTATCCATGTGTGACCTTATCACCACAGTGATATCACAAACCCATTGTGACATCACATTACCACAGTGATATCATGACCATCTTGTGACATCCCAAACCTGTTGTGACCTCTTAGCACCTTTGAAAAAGCACATGGTGTTTGCGACATCACAGTCCCTTTGTGTAACCACATCTTCATTGTGAACAAAGGACAACTGACATCAGGCATGCCATTGTACCATTACAAATGCTTTGTGACATCATCTCGAGTGAGATCACGTTATGATACCAACTGCCCATTGTGACATCCCAAAATGACAATTACATCATAGCATTATGACATCACATTTTCATTGTGAGGTCATAGAGACAATGTGATTGCCTATTCTGTGATTTCATTCTATCTCAAATGCGGCATATAGGTTGATTTCAGAAACTTATTGTGACCACATCACCATTGTGATGTTACAATCCCTTTGTGAATTCATATTGACCATGTGATATTATTAATGCAATGTAACATCACAAACCTGTCTTGATCTTACAAATTTTGTAATAAGCGACTACCTTGACCTGGGCTGGATGCCCAGAGCTAAATGCAGCCTCAACCATGAATCCTCACACCTCCCAAGATCAACCCAGCCATTTGTTAACTGGTCTGCAAACAACCAGCCCCCAACATAATGAACACCAAAGCTCTACACTTCAAAGGACAAGGCTTTATCCTTTCTCTTCATCCTCCTTCTCTCCAGACCTGTCCTATCTTTCAGGTCTTTCCATTTTTTCCTTCAACCATTCCCTTCTTTTCTTCAGGCTGCTCTATTCTTGACAGACCTGCCCTGCCCTGTCCAGGTGGCCAGTTGCCGTCCTTCACCACCTGCTCTCCCTCAATTTCCTTTCCTCCCAGGTCTTTACATTCCTGCAGTCTCATCATTTCTTTCCTTCCAGGACTTTCCCCCTTTTCTCTCCCCTTCTGTTGCTCTGAACATGCATCCTATATATAGGCTGTACCCTTCCCCCACTGGAATATATTTCCTGCATAAGAGTTTTCAAACATAACTTCCCAAATGTCCATGCCAAATCACTTCTTGGCAGCTCACCATGTGGGGCTTGATATCCTAGCTCCTTCAGCAGCATGTACTTCCCCCACCAGTGGCATGCACTCCCCTCTCCGGTGGTCTAGACCAGGAGGCCATGATGACTATCTGTTCCCGTGAATTATAGGGGCACTGATAGTTATTACAACGTCCTCATGGTGAACTAGGAGCAATTGAAATTGGGCAAATAATTGTGATATTACAAACTCGTGACATAACTAACCCATTGTGACCTCATCACCACTGTGACATCACAAAACCACTGTGAAATCACATTGCTGTTTTGACACCAGGATCACATTGTGACATCCCAAATCTATTATGACCTCTTATAACCTTTGAAAAATACATAGCTCTGTGACTTCACAGTCCCTTTGTATACCCAAATCCCCACTGTGAAATATTAACAATTGAGAATCATACATGACATTTTAACATCAAAAACAGTTTGTGAGATCATCATAATTGTGACATCACATTGAAGTTTTGACACCATCTGCTTATTGTGAAATCACAAAACAAAAATGATGTGATACAATTAGAACTTCACATTGTCATTGTGACATCATAGACACAGTATGAATGCCTTTTCTGATTTTATTCTATTTCAAATGTGCCTGTAGGTTGATATCATAACCAAATCGTGAACTCATAACCATTGTGACATCACAATCCCTTTGTACATCACGTTGCCATTGTGATATCACTAACCCACCGTGACAACCCAAACCTATCCTGTCATCATAACTTTTGTGCGCTGCAATCCTGATACCTTAGGCCTTTTTGTCCTCATAATCTGTTGACTTCGTTAGATTTCACATATGACATTTGATATCACAAATTCCCCGTGACATCATGACCATGGTGCGATCACAATGCCAGATGTCATAACCATTGTGCCAAATTCTGACATCACAAACCTTTTAGGATTTCAATATATTTGTGACAACACATACTTTTGGAGAAGCTGCAGTACCTTTGTGAATTCATATACTCATTGTAAGTTAAAGACAATTGAGAACCATCATGTAATTGTGACATGCCCGACACATTGTGACATCACCAATCTTTTGTGCCTTCATCACCAATGTGGCATCATCAACTAATTGTGACACCAAAAGAATATTTTGACATGATGTAGTGAGTTGATATTGCCATGGTGATATCACTGTCCCATTGTATATTCACAAACCTAGTATGACCTCATAACATTTTTAAAAATTCATGTCCATTAGGACTTCAAGCTCCTTCTGTGAAATTTATGCACATTGTGAAATACTAGCCATTGAAATGGGACATGTGTTTGAGATATTACAAAATCATCATGATATCAAAAACCCATGGTGACCTCTTCACAACTGTATCATAAAGCTATCATGACCCCTAAGAACCTTTGAAAACACACATGGCATTTGTGACATCACAGTCCATATGTGTACCCATATCCTCATTGTGAACACATGACGATTGAATTCATATATGCCATTGTAACATCACAAAACCTTTGTGACCCCATTACCACATATTCATTATGACACCATTACTTCCTTGCAACATCACCAATTTACATTGACCGCATAGCATTATGACATTATATTGTCATTGTGATGTTACAGACACATTGTAAATGCCTATTCTCTTATTTCATTCTATTTGAAATCTGGCATGTGGGTTGATACCAGAAAACCATTATGATCTCATAAATTTATGGCATCATAATCACTTTGTGACATCATAGTGCCATGGTGATATCACTAACACACCGGGGCATCACAAATCTGCCCTGTCCTCATAAGTCTTGAGATGTGCTGCAATTGTGATGTCTTAGGCCCTTTATAAGCTTGTAATCTGCTTTCAACCTTATAATATTTCAGTTATGATATGTGACATCAGAAATCCACTGTGACATCATGATCATTATGACATCATACTGACAGACATCATGAACATTGTGTCACACTGTGACATCACAAGCCTTTTAGGACTTCATCACATTTGTGACAACACCTGCCTTTGGAGACACCACAATCTGTTTGTGAACTCTTATTCTCTGTGATTTCATGACAAATGGGATCCTTTATACCATTTTGATATCACCAACCAATTATGACATCATAGACCTACGATTACCCCTTATCTGTATGGCATCAGAAACTAACTGTGACAACAAAACTTTTTGTGAGGTCACAATATGACATGATGATCATGACATCTGTCAGTGTGATATCACAATGGTCATGATGTCACAGTGGATTTCTTCTATCTCATGTCATACATGAAATATGAGGTTGAAAACAAATTATGAGGGCAAAAGTTCTAAGATATCACAATGTCAGCATGTCACAAAAGTTATGAGGACAAGAGAAGTTTGTAATGTCACATTGTGTTAGTGATAGCACAATGGCACTGTGATGTCACAAAGTGATAATGATGTCAAAATGGTTATGTAGGCACAAAAGTGCGTTTCTCATATCAACTCTCATACCACAGAATCACAGAATAGGCATTCACAATATGTCTATGATGTTAGAATGAGAATTGTTGTCATAATGCAATATGTCATTGAGTTTGATGATGTCACAATGAATTGAGTTTGATGATGTCACAATGAGGAGATGTTTCCATAATGAAAAAGTGATGTGACACTGTTGAGGATGTCACAAACACTTTTTGATGTTATAGTGGCATGTCTGATCTCAATTGTCATTACTTAACAACAAGGATATAGGTACACAAATGGACTGTGATGTTGAAAAGGGCATGTGATTTTTCAAAGGAGCTAAGGGGTCATAATAGATTTGAGATGTCACAATGGAATCATGATGTAACAATGACAATGTTGTCACAATGGCTTCGTGATGTCGTGGTGGTGATTGTGTCAAAATGGGTTTGTGATGTCACAACGACTTTGTAATATCACAATCAAATTTCCAATTTCAATTGCTACCAGTTCACAAGGAAGAGACTGTAATAATCAGCAGGGTTCCAGTAATATATAGGGTCCAATAATCAGCGTGGCCCCATCTCCTGGCAAGCTGGAGCGGACAAAATATGCCACCAAAGAAGGTGGGACATTCGGTGGGACGGGCTGGTGCATTAATCTCCACGTGTTGAGCTGTTAAGAATTTATTGGGCTGTGGGCAGTTTGGGATGTGACAGTTGAAAAATGTTAGGCAGTTGGAGTGGAGAAAGGGTACAGACTTCAACAGAAGGGAAAAGTCCTGGAAGGAAAAAAGTGGTATGATAGCATAAGGGGAAAACCTCAGAGGAGAGGATGTTGAGGGAGAGCAGGAGGTGAAGAATGGCAACTGACGACCCAGGCAAAGGAGTCAGGCCTGTGGAGAGTGGAGAGGCCTGAAGAGAAGAAAGAACTGGTAGAAGAGAAAAAGGGAAAGACCTCGAAAGAAGTATAGGACTCTGAAGGAGAGACAAAGGAAGGGGAGAAAAAGGCTTGCCCTTTGATGTTTGGAGCTTTCGATATCATAATTTTGGGGACTGATGGTTTGGAGAACATTTATTATATTAACTGTGTCTCGATGGATTCTCTTCAACTATAGAGGTCCTAATTTTAGAGACCCCATTGACATAATCCATTTGGATTGCATCAGGCCTTGGACCCAGAGAAAAATACCCATAGGAGAGAGTGTCAGCACTCAGGGTTGAGAGTTTACCTCGAGTGTTTGTCTGCAAAGAACCAACATGGACAAAAGTCATTTAGGTACCACTAAGGACAAGTCTGGGCAAGCTTGCCAGCCTGTTTTGAGGACCCCCTCTAGAGGGAACTCTTTGAGAGGCCGTGTAGGGTTTCCAAAGGAAGCCATCTGGAACCTCATCAAGAGTACATCTACGATTTCCTTAAGAAGCCATCTGAGACCTACTCTAGAGTTCATCTGGGGCCTTCTCCAGGGGCCATCTTGGACTTTCTCCAGAGGTCATCTGGGGCTTCTCCAGGAGGCTACCTGAGACCTCTTCAAAAGTAGTCATTGGGGCTTCGTTATGAGGCAATCTAGGACCACCACATGAGGTCATCTGGAGCTTCTTTGGGTGGTCATCTCGGGTTACCTTGATGAGAAATGTATGACTATCTTCGGACATCATCTGGGACTTCCTTTGAGAAGCCATATAGGACCTTCTCTGGATGTAATCTGTGGCTTTCTCAAGAGGGTTATCTGGAACCTCCTCTGAAGTTCATATGTGGCCTTTGTGAGTGGCCATCTGGGAGCTACTCGAGAGGTAATCTCAGCCACATTGAGAGGACATCTGGGACATCCCTTGGAGGTCATCTAACACTTCCTTGGGAACCCATTTGAAACCTCCATGAGAGGTCTTTTAGGGTCTCCTAGGAATGACATATGTGACATCCTCCAAAGATCATCTGTGGCCTCCTCAAGAGACAATCTGGGACATTCTCTCTGTCATCTGGGACCTCCCGTAGAGGTCAACATTGAGAGGTATGGGACATGTGGGTTGTCTGTGGCTATTGGTCTGTGTGTGTATGCTGATAGTTCTGTGTCCTGTATGCACCTCTGTTTACTCCTTTTCTCAGGATGGGAGAACAAGGCCTAAAGGTGTCATATCCAAAACATATTCTCCTCCAGGTTTACAGAATTCCTCAGAGGAAGATGCACTGATGTTCTCTCTCTCCTTTTCTTTACCATCAGCACCTCTAATGGTAAGTCCTCCCATACCAAAAGTGGTTACTTGTACCAGTCTGAGGTGCTACAATGTGGTATGTTACCCTTATTACCTTTGAGATAGGAACATGGAGGAGATGGTGGGCAAGCCCCATTTCTAATATATGTTCCCTTTACAACTGTATAACTGGAAACAGCAAAATCCATCCTTTTCAGCAAAAAGGGGCTCATTACTTCATTAGAGACAGTAATTTTCAAACACAAGCACATCTGGGATGAGTGTCAGCAAATTTTACAGGCACTTTTCACCTGGTAGAAAAGGGAATGAATCCTGCTTGGTGATTTGAAGGTGGTCCTTCAACCAGAGAGTAGCCCCACTATTGAACCAGCAAGTCTTTGCACATACTTACCCAAGCTGAGACTAACAACAATTGAGGTATGGAGCTGCTTACCTATTATTGCCAGGTTCTGTTAGCAGGGATACTGCAGTGGCTAAAAAGCCAAATCATCAATCTAAGGTGGATGAGATTTTACAGTTCCCCAGTGAGTACCCTAATGCTTTTATGAAACTTCTCTTAGAAGCCTATAGGATATATAGGCCTATAGATCTTGAAGCCCTGGAGAATGAAAGAGTCCTCCTAAATATGGCATTTGTTACCCAGACAGCCCCAAATATTAGAAGAAAGCTTCAAAACTTAGAAGGTTTTGAGGGAAAAGTTTATTCTAATTTGGAATTAGTCACACAGAGGGTGTTTGTTAACAGAGATACCCGGGGAAAAGAGTCTAAGAAGAGGGTTTGAGTTTTGGTAGGAGCACCAGAATAGGGATCAAGAAACCCTTGGCAAAGACAGTACAATTCATTTGCAAATGGCAATAAGGAACCTCTAGGACAACATCAGTGTGCTTATTGCAAACAAAATAGACATTGGGAAAAGGAATGCCCAAGGAGGAGAAAGATAGAAAAGGACAGGTTAATTAATCACATTAACCACCTGGAAAATGTGTTCATATCTCTGGAGAAACATGCAAAGGAGCTTGGGGCTCTGAATTCCAACTATGTTCAATTTAAAAAGCAGCCCTCTGAACTTAAGAAATGTGGCAAAGAAAAAATACCACCCTTCTATCTCAAAACATAGTCTAATAAAAGACTGAGTCTCCAATATGTACCAGTCAAAACCCACCAACAGATTAAAAGCACATAGAAGAGCACATTGGAGAAAACAGAGAAAATTATTTGACGTGAAGAAAAGATTTGAAGATATAAATTAGGAACATGTGCGAGTCAAAAATGAGAAGAAAATCCTCAAAAGGAACCTCGAAAACACTCAAAATCAAATGAAATTCAAGTACATTAACCTGGGTGAGCATGAGGCAAATTAGGGGACCACAGGTCAGAGGCAAACAAGCACAGGACAGCAATGCTGCCATCCTTGCTAACCACAAGTGAGGCCAAGAAAAGATCCTAATGCTGCATTAAGAAATCATCGCCATGACAAAGGAGCTGGACCTGATATAAGAATGTATTAGGCTGAAGTACATGTTGATTATAAGCTTTGAAGAGTGTCACCAGAAATTCAAAGCAACAGAGAAAGAAGGAAAGAGTAATTAGCAGAGAAGACGGGGAAGTGCTGTGTCATAGAAGAGGAGG
This sequence comes from Dipodomys spectabilis, assembly GCF_019054845.1. Lineage (NCBI taxonomy): Eukaryota > Metazoa > Chordata > Mammalia > Rodentia > Heteromyidae > Dipodomys > Dipodomys spectabilis. Next base: position 6,277 of record NW_024872277.1, on the reverse strand, counting down.
CCAGGAAAAGTGAACTGGAAAATATCAGGCTCAAGAAAGAGATTGGTACTATTCAGAAAGAGTTAAAGGACCACATGCTCTGACAGAGAGTGCCGGGGAAAGGAAAAGAACATTAGGAACAAAAACAGAAGAGCTAATCAAATAGTTGGAAGATCTGTCACAAAAATACACTAAAGTGGAAAACTAGAAAGAGAGACTACTAGAATAAAAATCCAAAAAGACTGCTGAGATCTTCACCATAAATGTAATGCAGAAACTTCATGTCCCAATGGAACAGGTGGAGGTGGGAAATATTACCTCTCAATAGCACCTTTGTGAACTTAAGGGAGGAGCTGAAGAGCAAGCAAAGGTGTTGTGAGAAGGAGCAGCAGTTGGCTAGTCAAAGGAACTCTCCTGTGACCCTGCCAAAACACTTGCAGGTTAAGGAGCACATTGAGAACTAGAGTGGGATCACAAAAGCAAGTTTGAGAGAAAAGGAGGAGAATAAAATGGAAGAAGACTCCAAGGTTCAGAGTACAATACAGGACGTAAAGAAACTAGAGACCCTAAGATACAGGGAAACATCTGAGCTGATCACGTAGCTTGGGAGACCACTCCAAAACCAGTTGGTTCTCTAAAACTACTAGTCGTTAAGATTAAAAGAAGAAGCAAACACAGTATTAATAAGTGTGCAAATGTTGATACTGAACTTGTGAAAATAACATACAGGTTCAATCTTTCTGTCAGTTTACATATAAATATTTGCACCCAAGTAAATTGAATGAGGCCACTGCCTAAAACTTCTGAAAACCAGTGGGCCCTCAGCCTGACAATTCTTTGTAATGCGTGTAGGTAATTTCCATCAGGTAAATGCTGAAAAGCTGGAACCTATGGAAAGAATTCATATATGAGGAACCTCAGATCATGAATTTGGGAAAGTGGACTCCACAGATGTAAAGCCTGGAAAGTACAGCTATTGGTATCTGTTAGTAATAGTGGACAATTTTTCAGGCTGAGCTGAGGTGTGTAATAATTCCTTGATTTGGCTTACCCTTAGCTTTGGGGTCCAGAGATGGCCCTGCATTCATGGTCCAAGTTCTTAATTATTAACTAACATCCTAGGAATAAATTGGAAGTTACAATCCATTTATAGACCTTAGAGTCCAAGACACTAGAAAGAAAGAATATGACCTTAAAGGAAACTAACTAAATTAAATACAGATACTGGCCATGGCTATGTAAGCCTCCTCCACTTTGCTCTCCTTTGAGCAAGATGTAGCTTCTATGTTAAAGGATTTAATCCCTTTGAAATACTTTAGTGTAGACTACCCCCTTTGGTTCCTAAACTTGGGAAGGTTATATTAACAGAAATGTCTAACTACAGACTGCAGGCATTAAAACATATTCTTTTATGTACCTATCCTTTGGTAATCAAGGCACACTGGCCACCTAAGAAAAACTCCACCTGAAAGGGAGGGGCCAAGATGGTGATGGAACAGCAGGGAAACACCTCAGCTCTCTCCAACCAAATAAAGAGTTCGGATTTCAATGCTCTGTTTCTCCAAATGACCCACAAAAAAGGCAATTACTCAGAGAGATACAGGAAGTGAAAAAAGAAAAGGGAAAACCCTACACAGACAGTAAAGTGGGAAGACCCTTCCCCTACCCGTAGTTGGTGATGGGGCTCCACTCTAAGCAGCTTAATTGGTGGGGGTTTCATGCCAGGCTCCATAAGTGGCCAGGCACTGGACTGTCTGTGGACCACACACTCACAAGCATCCCAAGGCTCTCAGAAGACTGCCAAGAGGTGGTGCCAACCTAGAGAATACAAGCAGAAATCTCAGAAGGCAGAGCCAGCACGAAAACTCACCTCACCCTCCCTGGCATAGCTCTTCCTGGCTGGTACAAGCAGCCCATTCCAATCAGGAGCAGCAGCAGCTGTCAGCAGTGGCGAATGACCCAAGACTGGCAGCGTGGCACCTCTGTCCTGGTGGTTTAAACAGCCTAGCCTAACCTGGAGAAGCAACGGCAGCTGGAAGTGGTGGCAAACAACCCAGACTCCGGGCACAATGCCTCTTGACACTAGCCCACAGGAAGAGCCCAGACCAGCCCGGGGCGGCAGCAGTGAATGGGGTGGGGACAGCTGCAGTGAACAACTCCACATCCATGACGGTTTGTGCCTCTCCATACTGGTCCACATAAGGAGCCCAGCCTAACCTGAGGCAGCAGCAGTGGTTAACACCTGACTTGTGGTGGGGTGCCTGGCTTGCATAAGTTGCCCAGCTGATCCTGGGGCAGTGGCAGCAGCTGAGGCAGTGGCAAAAGCTGTGGCAGCAGCAGCGGCATCAACAGCAGCAGTGAACATCTCCGGACCCATAGTGGGGTGCAGCGCTCCTCCATACTGGTTTTCATAAGCAGCCCAGCCAGGCCAATGGTGGCAAAGGGGGTGAACAACCCCAGACTAGAGGCAGGGTGTGGTGCTGAACAACCCCAGAAAAGTCTCGTGAACTTTCCTGCCTGGACTGGCTTTGAACCTGAATACACATATCTGAGCCGCCTGAATAGTTAGAATTACAGGCATTCACACCAGCAAGGTCTTATTCTTGCCAACCCCCTATTTTTTTCTGAAATAGATCATTTCTTAGTTCATACTGGAATCAAACTAGTTCTCAATAATACAGCATGAAGTAGAAAAAACTAAAACACATGGAAATTAAACAGAACTCAGTTGACCAATACATGGGTCACAGAAGAAATTAAAGAAGAAATTAAAAACTTCCTACAATTCAATGAAAATGAAGAAACATCACAACGAAATCTATGGGACACAGCAAAAGCAGTCCTGAGGAGCAAATTTATTGCTCTCAGTGCACACATCAAGAAAACAAAGACCGGATTGGGAAAGTGGCTCAGTGGTAAAATACTTGCCTTGCATGCATGAGGCCCTGTGTTCAATTCCTCAGCACCACATAAGCAAAAAGAAAAAAAGCCAGAAGTAGCACTGTGGTTCAAGTGGTAGAGTGGTAGCCTTGAGCTGAAGAGCTGAGGGACATCGCCCAGTCCCAGAGTTCAGGCCCCATGACCAGACCCCACCCTCCAAAAAAAGAAAAAAGAAAAAAAGAAAACAAAGATCAAGTAAACAATCTTATGATGCAACTAAGACTGCTAGAGAAACAAGAAAAATTTGAACCTAAATTTGCTAGAAAGAAAGAGATAACTGAAATAAGAGCTGAAATTAATGAGGTAGAGACTAAGAAAATTATAAATAAAATTAATAAAATGAAAAGTTTTTTTTTAAAGTCAATAAAACTGAGGGACCACTGGCAAAAGTAACTAACAAAATAAGAGAGGAGACCCAAATCAATAATACCAGAGATATCCCAGGAAAATTACAACAGACATCCAAGATATCCAAACAATCGTAAAGAAGTAATTCCAGACTCTAATCACAAAGGAAGGAAAACCTAGCAGAGAGGGATAAATTTCTACAGAAATTCAAATTTCTATTCCGCCCTTTCCTTTTCAGCCATGCTTCTCTACCATGTATTGTGGGGGCAGCAGTTCGGTAAACAAACATCTTTTCCTGCCTGAATAGCATGTGGTGTTCTCTTCATTGGCTTCCTAATGAAACCTACCTATTTCATATACCTTACATATGGTGTCATGATTCGGATGTGGTTTTTGAGTCAGAAATGTTAGAATTTCTTAACCACCACTTTTCTGTGAACCAAACTGCCTTGAGACTTTTAACCAATACCATTGTTGGCCTTCACATGCACATCCGCATTACTTGTCCAGTCTGGTGAGTGAACCTACTCTCTATGGCTCTCTGTTGGTCAATCTCTCTGCAGATGTGGCACCATGACAGATAGCTCATATGGTCTTTAGACGAAAGGCTGGTCACCTATGAAGCTGAGGATGCTAGGTTTGTGGGGGTTTGGACATTTCTCTTTAGAAGTCTCTGTGGAAAGTCGAGATGCTGCTTCTGCCTGGTCAGCTCTTCTTCATTCACCAGACTGACTCTCCTACACATTTACTGGGTGCTGTGAGTCATGCCCGAGCCGTGAAACCCCTTTGATATGCCCCCTGTGCTCTCTGGATAGCCAGAGCACCTAATGTTTTAATGCTATTCTCAGATTTAGACAATTATTGCCTCTGCAATGGTACATGGTCAGAAGTCTGTTTACTTTCAGGTTCTCTATGCTCTCTCCTATTCATGTCCAACTTCTATATCTCTGTCTCTTTTCTACAACTTTTTGGATTGTGTCCTGAAGAATGGAATATGGGCTGGGTTCCAGGGACCCCCTCTGGGTTCCCTCTCAAAGGCTTGCCAAACTAAGCTTGATTTTTTGTTTAGGCTTTCTTTGCTTTTTTTCCGAAATTCGCCATCTTGAGTTCACCATCTTGGCCACATGGAGGATTAAGGGTTTGGCCCCATCCAACACTTACCGCTCCACCAAGCTTACTACTCCTCCAACCACCTATTCTAATGTGCCTTGCTATCAAGTTGCTCTTTTCACAGACTCTGGTAACTGAGGCCCAACCATCTGATGTGCTTTGTTAGCAAAGATGTCTAAAAAATTCTGTCAAAAAATTTAGGTTTTGCATTTTGCCTTTTTTGTTTTGTGTTGTGTTCTAGTACTGACAACATGATTCTAAAATATTGGGCATATGTGTCCTAAGATTCTCTCATCTAATGAGTTTTTTCATTGCAGAATATTTGGTCAATTCTTGATAAGGACCAGGTAAGCTCTACTTATTCTATTTGATCTCCTTATTACTTTAGTTGGAAATAACAAAGGGTTTTTGTGGCAAAGATTGCAGTTTAAAGCCAGGCCGGGCTGAAAAATCCCTCAGACTCCATTTCCCAAATAACCTGCAATCAGCCAGGCAGGAAGCATTTGCTCAAACCTCTTATCTCTAACCAGCAAACACTGCAAGTGGTACTATAACTCAATGTGGTAGGAGCTAGCCTTGAGCAGAAGTGCTCAGGGACAGTGCCAGGTCTTGAGTTCAAACCTCCTTGAACACCAACTTGGACAAACCATCCCAGTAACAAGCACCTAGATTCAGCCAGTCTGGGGAACAAGGAAAAATGGAAAGGAGTAAGAGGAGATATTATCACATCATTCATTTTGTGCTTGCCCTTTGAAAATTAACCAGAGCCGGGAGATCAATAGAAGAAAGAAGACTGCCCATCTAATGTCAATACCTGTCTAACTTTCAACTGGAAAGGAATTTATATTCTTGTCTTTGTTACTTGACTTATCCTCTACCTAGTCACCAGATGTCAGAAATAGCTAGCGACATTTGTACCAACATTTTCAGCCCCAAGTCCTTCCTCTTGTTATTTATTTGCTCTATAGTATTTTTTCAGTCCCTCAATGCCTGAGTCTTCTCCAGACTTCATCCAAGAGACTTGCTTCCTCTCGACTTCATCTAAGCACTCAATGTCCAAGTGACAGCTGTTTCCTGCTGCCTTCTCCTAGAGGGGACCATATCTCAGCCTTTTACCCTTACTGTTGACACCCGTGAAAACAGGAAGTAGCCAGAGAGAATCTTCACCCTTTTTTCATAATTATCAAAAGGCTGAAATATAAGGTCGGAACAGGGACACCTTCCTCCCTCGTGGCTAAGTTTCAGCCCAGTATCTGTTACATAGGTAACTGGCAGACCTGGAAGCAGTCACTTTCCCCTCCTCTTAGGTCACATCCTGGGCCACCTGTGGTCACATGCCTCCCATCTGATCTTAAGAGGGTACCAGACCCTGAGGTCACAACTGGATCCAGTGTGGCCACACATTTCCCCCACCTGGCCACACCTTCTCCTGTCCGTGGCTAGATAAGTCCTGGTCCAAAGGTGGGTCACCCCTTCCTTTTCAGCCATGCTCCTTAACCATGCATTGTGGGGGCAGCAGTTCGGTAAATAAATTCTTTTCCTGCCTGAAAAAAAATTGCCCAAACAGAACAAGAAGAAATAAATCAATTAAACATGTCAATAACCTACAAAGAGATAATAGAAGTAATCAGAAGTCTTCCAACTGTAAAAGCCCAGGACCTGATGGATTCACTACAGAATTCTATATGGCCTTTAAAGAGGAACTAATTCCCATACTCCTCAAGCTCTTCAGAGAAATAGAAACAGAGGGAGTAATCCCAAACTCATTCTATGAAGCCAATATCACCTTCATACCCAAACCAGGCAAAGACTCAACAAAAAAAAAAACTATTCACCAATCTCTTTTATTAAGACAGATGCAAAGCTCCTCAATAAAATTGCAGACAACAGAATCCAGAAA